>NW_026880186.1:0-29267 GCF_032173495.1 Musca vetustissima
ATTCCGATCAAAACTCGGATTCTGAATGTGATTAGTATTTAATAAGTAACGCCTAAATTTTGTAAAATATATATAGTTTAATGTTTTAGATATGTAATATTTACAATAATAAAGATATATATAATAACAATAGTGTTTGGCCTTAACCCACTTTTTACCCTCCAAATGTTTCGGAATTTTTAAAAGAAGCTTCCATTTTAGGAGTACTATTAGTTATAACGAAAAATATTGCTTATTATAAAATATTTCAATTGCTTCAAAATAGTAATTTACACCAAAAAATTTAAGTTTTTTCTAAAAAAAAAAATCGGCGCTTAATGGGTTAATAAAAAAAAAATTGCCAAATTTTTTCATAAAATAATTAAAATTGTCCATCTAAATCTATTCTTATCCAAAATATCGATAAACATACAGTAAAACATCTACTTTGATTTTCTGCGCGCTAGATCTGCATTTTTTCCCACTGTGCGGAAGTGAGTATTGCGATGAGTTACAAACGGAAAAACAAACTTATTATAAATTGGATTACTATATTCTGGGAAAGTAGACTCGTAAGTTAAAAAACAGGTTGTGGATTCTTTGAGATACATTTTCATTTATTTCAATCATATCGGGTTTTCAGAGTGTAGAATAGCACCTCACATGAATGTTTGTACCCTTCACCACACTGTGGTACAGGTTATTATGTCTTTGTGCATATGTTTTGTAACAGGCAAAAAGGAAACAAGATAGATAAATAGGTCCTTTTGAGAATATGCATATAAACACTTTCTTAGTCGGTTAATACATGCTCGTCGGTCCATGTTAAATTGTAAACAAAGTACAAGTCGCATTTATAATCCGAATTGGATAACATTTGACACAACTCATGTATGTGGCCCAAGGACGAACCCTATTGGAATTTCGTTCGATTTTAAGTAAATAGTGCACCAAAGACCCAAATTAGGCCGATTGCAGCAAAACACGTTACTATATCCTAAAGTGAGGAAAAGTTCGTTTAAATCGATTCTGATTCATATATAGCTCCCATATATAGTTTCGTCCGATTTTATGTAAAAACATAACCCGAGCCCAATAATATGGCCAATTGGCACGCAAATTTGCAAAACCTACTGATGGTAGTATAGGCTTACGTGTGTTAAGTTTTGTTGGAATCGGTCCAGATTTAGATCTAGCTCCTATATGAAGTTTCGTCCGATTTTAGGTATATGGCACACTAAGGACCCAAAGTTAGACGGATTGGTACACCATTTTACTGAAGTTAGTAGAACCTAAGGCAAGTTTTGTTGAAATCGGTTCTGATTGTGATATAGCGTGCATATATGTTTTCGTCCGGTTTTAAGTAATGGTGCAACAAATACTCATGTTTGTTAGACTCACGCGAAACTTTGCAATTGCGTTTTGTAGAAATGCAGACTTAGTCCATATATATTTTCGACTGAATTCATGTTAAGTGGGCTTCAAATAATGCACGGGTGTTCTTTTGAGATTTGCGTTAAATAGATTTAAATACTTTTGTCCCATTGTAAACAAACTACCTTATACCTGTCTAAACGAAAGGTTTAGTATATGTTGCAGAATGACATATTTATGGATTGATCTAAGTAGGTTCACATTGAGATAGAGATCACGTATTTTAAAAATTGGAAGTCTGTTAGGATGTTGAATAAATACAAAGTGGTGAAGTGTAACCTATTTTTCATACTGGTTTTAATATGGGTCCATGTTGCAAAGTACCCATTAAATGTTCCCGTTTTTTATAGTGGTCCACATTTCCCGACTTTAATGTTTTTATTTAAAAATAAGAATAAATAAAAATTAAAACTGATCGATTGTTATTACAGCCAAAACCAGATTACTTCTTTATATTCGAGAAAAACTAAATGTTCGATTTTGTGTTAAAAAAAATTTCAAATCATAGATTTACAATCGGAGCTTAGCTAAATTTTCAACATTGCAATTGTGTTTTCAATATACAGTGTAAACACACAGGCCACATTTATGAACTATTCGCCACGAATCGCATGTAGGACGGGTTCTTACCTTAGAATTAACGGTTAATATTAAAGGTGAGGAAATTGTCCTTCTAGAGGCAACAATTTTGACCCGAACATCAAGAAAAAAAAAACACACACACAGAACAGGGGGTAAGACCATGGAATACGCATGGTTATTCTGATGAAGATTGGTCCATATTTAATGGGTCGAATGGACCAACACTTTTGTATGAAAAATTACAAATTTCTATTCAGGGCGACACCTACAATTTTCGGTATGATCAGATAATATTTAGGAGATGAAATGGATGGAAAAACTTTTTCTGTATGGTTTCCTAGTCGCTCTAGAGGCCACTATTGTCGAATATCACAAATTCTACACGGGGTTTCCTAATCGCTCTAGAGGCCACTATTGCCGAATATCACAAATTTTGCACGGGGAAAGGATCTGGCCAACTATTTATTTAGGGTGAAGTGAAACAAGACTTTTGTGTGTAAAATACTCAATCTGATTGAAATGTTTTCTCCCGGAAAATATTATTCACTAAATATGGCAGGGCAAGAAAGAGGATCTCTTGACCTCTAATCGATTAACAGGGGCAAATGCGGTACGTCGCGCTGTTAAAAATTTAATCACAATCCGACACCAGTTCGAAATACATATGGAAGTTATATAATAACGTCATTCTCAATTTGATACGTTGTGAAAAATATTAATCGGACAAACATTACGAGTCGGTATAAGTGGGAGCTATATCGATATCTGAACCGATTTTCACGAAATTTAACAAACATCGTTCTAGACTTAATTCAGTACGTTATGCCAAATCTCGTGGAAATCGAAGGATATAGAGGGATATTGTGCACTATTCACCTAAAATCGGACTAAAAAATATATATGGGAGTTATATCTAAATCTGAACCTAAATATACCTTAGCATTGATTAACGTCGCATTTTCTATGAATTATTTCCTTTATTGTATTACTAGCATATGCCCGCAACTTCGTTAGCGAATGTAGGAAATATTTAAAAATGTATTAACATATTATTTTATTTTCAGAGAAAACTGCATATGTCAGAAAAAAACAATACACACATTAATATTAACCATTTTCCATAAGTACCCTCCTCAACCATCTAACTTAACTTCCTGCATACCCCGATCCAACTCTATTAATTTACCCCCAATTAAAATTGTACCGAATTTAGTAGTAGTATTTCCAAAACTTCGTACTTAACCCAAACCTACACCCCCACACTGATACTAAATTCAAGTTTCAGGATTCCAATTCTATCGGTCCACCCACAATTCAAATTATACCAATTTTTTACACAGCAGTGCCAATTCCAAAACTTCTTATATACCCCAATCCTACAACCCCACACTGATACTAAATTCAAATTTTAGGATTCCAACTCTATTAGTTCCCTCACAATTAAAATTGTACCAAATTTAGTACACAATTGTACTAATTTCCAATACCTAATTCTTACCCCAAACCTACACTCCCACAGTGATCCTAAATCCAGGTTTCAGGATTCCAACTTTATCAGTTGACCCACAATTCAAATTGTACCAAATTTCCAAAACTTCCTACTTAACCAAAACCAAAACAGTGATCCTAAATCTAACTATCAGGATTCAAACTGTATCGGTTCACCCACAACTCAAAGTGCACCAAATTTAGTACACCGTAGTATGAATTTCCTAAACCTCTTACTTACCCCAAATCTACACCACCACAGTGAACCTAAATATAAGTTTTAGGATTCCAACTCTATTGGTTCACCCACAATTCAAATTGTACCAAATTTAGTACACAGTAGTACCAATTTTCAAAATATTCTGCATACCCCAATCCTAAACCTCCACAGTATTCACAAATCAAAATTTCAGGATTCCAACTCTTTCGGTTCACCCCAAAAAGTACTAAATTTAGTACATAGTAGTACCAAATTCCAAAACTTCGTACATACCCCAATACTACACCTCCACAGTAATCCCAAATCAAAATTTTAGGATTCCAACTCAATTTCACCACAATTTCAATTGTACCAAATTTAGTACACAGTTGTACGATTTTCCAAAACTTCCTACTTAAGGGAACCCCCCCCCATTCTCGATTTTATTTTTTCAAGATTTTCAATGGGCTGGTAAATCTATACCAATGCTTGTTAAGGTTTGTAACTTTGCACATATATAATTGAAGATTTAAAAGAGAAGAAAAATAATTTACAAAAAAATTTTGTTATTGTTTTGTTGTTGTTTTTTGTAATTAAAGAAAAGTCCTTATTTTTGATGGCGGGCATGACAACTCCTCACTGGAACATCGGAATCCGAAAATTCCAACGGTGTTAGAAAGAGTACATGTCTGGCTCTCGTATGAACTAGGATTATTGACTTCGCTCTAAAATTAACAAAATGGTGGACCTTTAAAAAAATATTTTTGGAAAATCGCCGATTTTTTACCAAAAACTAAGTGAAAAAATAAGGAAGATCTTCACCATTGGCTTTATCCTAGTTCATACGAGAGCTATACACTCCCAGAGAAACGTTGCAAAATTTGGAACCGATTGGATTATTAGTTTTTGAGTTATCGTGCCCGCCATTCGCAAAAAAATGTTTAGAGAAAAACGCGTTTAAAGTTTGAGAAGCCCTTCAGCCGTCACTTGATGCGGACACAATAAATCGGATATATCTTCAAGAGTTCTTGGGATTTTCACTTGAAATTTTGTAGAGACATTCTTTAATCAGTGTAGATTCGAATTATATCAACAAAAATTTTGACCCCGAGAATGGGGGGGGTCCCCTTAACTCAAACCAACACCCCCACAGTGATCCTAAATCCAACTCCATCGGTTCACCCTTAATTTAAATTGTACCAAATTTAGTACACATTAGTACAAATTTCGAAAACTTCCTAAATATTTCAATCCTACACCTCCACAGTGATCCTGACTCCAAATTTCATGATTCTAGCTCTATTGGTTCACCTAAAATTCAAATTTTACCAAATTTAGTACCCATAAGTATTAATTTGTTAAACAGAATCCTGCATCCCTACAATGATCCTAACTTAAAATTTCATTGTTCCAACTCTATCGGTTCACCCAAATCCAATTTGTACCAATTATAGTACGATTTAGTACTTTTCGTACACATAAGTAAAAAAATTACAAAACTACGTACATATCCCAATCCTACACTCCGACGGTAATGTTACTTTCAATTTTCAGGATTCCAGCTCCATTTGTACCACCAAATCAAATTTGTACCAAATATAGTACCATATATCCATCACCTTAAATAGACCCTACATCTCAACCTTAATTCACACTCCAAACTTCAAGCTTTTAACGCTATCCGTTCACATGCTACAGAATTGTACCAAATTTAGTACATTTTCGTACTTTTCGGATAGTTATAGTTCGAATTTCCAAAAACCCTTTGGTACATCATTCCTACACTCCATCAACGACCACCAAACCAAATTTCAGAGTTCTAGCTCCACCGGTTCGCCAAATACAAATGGTATGACATTTAGTACTTTTTAGTATTTTTCGTACCGTCTAGTACGAATTTCCAAAAACCCAGCCTTATCTGTCACCTTTGGACCAATGGTGACCCTCACCCAAAATTTCATGATTCTAGCTTCAGCCGTTTCGTCTGGGCGTTTATGAATCGTTAAATCAGTCAGTCAGTCAATCACTTTACTCTTTTATTAGTGTAGATTAGTACCTTTTAGTACTTTTCGTACCGTTATGGTACGTATTTCCAAAAACCCAGCCTTATCTGTCACATTTGGACCAAGAGTGACCCTCACCCAAAATTTCAAGATTCTAGCTTCAGCCGTTTCGTCTGGGCGTTGATGAATCGTTAAATCATTCAGTCAGTCAGTCAATCATTTTACTCCCTTTGCACTCAATTGGTCTGTATTGAGATCACAGGCCTGAAAGTGTATAGACATGCGATTAACGTCTAAACCATTTTGTTAATCATAGACACTTTAGGTGGCCGTTTATATATCATTCTATATTTATTATAAACATCAGTGTAGCATTTCTATACATATCCAAAACAGCCTATATATTTCAGAAGGAAGTAATTCCCATTTTATACAAATAGCTTAACAGTTATTATATGTTTAAATTCCCAAATACCATGTTCTGATAAATTTCAATGACTTCAAACACTCTTTCTCCCATACGATGGTGTATAATGTGTCGTATAAGTGATTCCTATAAAATATTAATCATACGCAATTATGTTATGTGCTAATTTTTACACCATCACATTACCCGTAAAAATCATTAACACAACATTATGCTGACATTTCAACGTCAAATGACTTAACTGATTTTCACAATCAAAGTAAGACCGGAACAATTCAATCCCAAACACAACCACCGATACAAGAAGCAGGCGAAAAAAATGAAACTGTGAACGTATTTAATTTGTTATGAGAAAAATGTTTCAACACCAATAAAACGTGACAAAAATTCATAAACATACAAAAACGCTGTCAACGAGAATAACATAAGAAAACAAAGAAGGAAGTAAAGAAGAGTCCACAAGTGTAATACATTCCGACAATGCGTCTGTGGGTAAACATAATTTACATAAAATCATATTTTTTCCAGATATATTTTTCTGATTTTCATATCCCACATTGCCTTGGGATTTTTGCAGCCACAAGCTTTATATTGCTTAAAGTTGGATTTGTTTTCAAATAAAAATATTGCAAATATTTCTGTTTTTGTTTGGTTCGGAAACTTTTATTTGACCTTAAGCATTTGTTTACCTAAGTTTTTGTGTGTTCCTTGATTTCTTTATTATCTATGTGAAAGTTTATAAATGCAGAGATGACTTTATTTTTCGGTGAAAATTAAAAATAAATCATTGGAAATGTATTGAATTGATATGAGAATTGAATAAAATATGTTTCCTAGTTAATACATCACATGCCCGATAGTGGTGACATAGAGAAGAATCTCTGATAATTAATTGAATTAGAATTTGAAGACGATGCCGAATATGTGTACAAATTAAATTTTCAATTTTTTAGCTATGGAGTCCGTTTGGGGGTTTTTCAGAATAACAATTACATCACATCCCTTATGCATCATGGTCTTAGTATAATTTTTGGATATGAAAGTTCTTGACGGGTATATTAAGAACGCAGAAGAGAGCATTCGCCATAGGTGAAGTTTTTAAGTGATGAAATCAATACAAACGTTTCATTATTATCCCGTTCAAAAAGTAAACAAGTGAAAAAAGGCGTTAAGTTCGGCCAGGCCGAACTTTGGATACCATAACATGAAAATTGCAAAAAAATGTGTATAAAATCCTCAAAATGATCAATATTGATTACATCGTGGATCAAGCTCAATTTCGAATTTAACATTTTCGTTTTGTGTCATAATATCATTCACGTTAAATATTGAAAATACCGAAAATCGGTATTATGTGTTGGATGGGTCTTAATGCGGGCCAATAAAGGTTATTTTATACCCTTCACCACACTGTGGTACAGGGTATTATGTCTTTGTGCATATGTTTGTAACAGGCAAAAGGAATCGAGATAGAACCATGGTTCCTTTTGAGAATATGCATAGAATCCCTTTCTAAGTCGATTTACGCATGTCCGTATGTCCGTCCGTCTGTCCATGATAAATTGTAAACAAAGTACGGGTCGCATTTATTATTCGAATTGGATGAAATTTGGCACAGCTCATTCACTTGGCCCAAGGACAAACCCAATGGAAATTGGGAAAAATCGGTTTAGATTTAGATACAGCTCCCATCAGCAACGTACACAGGATTTCATTTCGGGGGGCCGGTAGTACAAAATGAACAAATTCGCAGTTGCAAACATAAATTTACTGTGAAAAAGATTAATTTCAGGGGGGCCCGGGCCCCCCGGGCCGCCCCCCTGCGTACGTCCCTGGCTCCCTTATATAAATTTTCGTCCGATGAACCAAAGTCCCTATATATCTATATATCAGAGTCCACATATATCTTTCGATTTGCACGAAATTTGGCATAACGTACTGGATTGAGCCTACAATGATGTCTGTCATGTTTAGGGATAATCGGTCCAGATTTAGATATTGGTCCCATATATAGTTTCGTTCGATTTCATGTAAATGGTGCACCAAATTTGCACGAAATTTGGCAGAATATCCCTCATACTAAGGTAGAACCATAGTTTCGGCTACCGCGGAACAAATCATTTAACTAGTTTACTATAAAAAGGGGGTTATAAAGCGAATAGCCCTAAATAGGGACGAATATTAATATTTGTTGTTGGATGAAGAATATTCGTCGCCAAATTAAACTACAAAATACTAAATTGAAAAAGGCTCTCAATTTGGTTGAAAAATGCTCTCAAACCAATACTGAAAATTATGCAGTACTCTTTCATGGGGGCTACCTGAAAAAATTGACCTATATTTATAATTTTTAGTGGAGAATCTTAATAACCAATAAAAAACTCTCAAGAGTCCCAAAACACCGACCGATATAGTCCATCTTCGAACATGACATGCCTGCAGGCAAAAGTCAACTCTATGCAAAATTTTGGCGATCTATCTCAATTCGTTTAGAGGCTAGAGTGATTACAGCAGACAGACGGGCATGTCTAAATCGTGATAGAATTTTACGCTGATATATAATAAATATAAACGTTGTAGGAAAACAAACTTAACCCTACGGTCAATAACCGGGTACATTTGTACCTTTTTTTGAATAAAAATGCTGTAAAATGTTTAATAATGGAGATATTTGGATCAAATTTTGAGGAATCATTCTTGAGGTATTTTCACACATTATCGAAGAAAAAAATTATAAATATTTTCCATTTTTATAATTTTTAAAATTTTTTAAAGTTATTACCTACGTAGATCAATAACCGTGGTACATTTGTACCCATCCAAAGATAGCTCTGTAACTCATTAAAAAATTGGACTATCGTGAGGTTTTTTGTTTTAATTAGTCTATGCGGATCTGGTCTAGATGTAGGAACTCAAAATGATATATACATTAAAATAATATATATTTAAATCCATGCTTAAATGATAATCCATCTAAAACAATCATAGTAAATTCGTTATAGCTTTCGAACGGGTTAATCTTTTTTAGTTATTTTTTTATTGGGATCGCATTTAGGTGTTCCTCAAACCTTCTGCAAATTTTTGTGGCCCTGGACTACATGGGGCCATCAGGGCGACTCGTGGAAGTCTGAAACTACCCTGGTTTTACTTTGGTATACAGAGACAAAAACAATGATTATTGTCCGTAATTATCCAATTATTCTTCATACTGGGCCTGAAACTTTTTCTATAATCGAATTAGTCTGATTTATTACAATCATAAATTGGCGTAAATATATAAACTATCATTAAATAACGTATTAAAGTATTAAATAGTGTTAAAAATGTGCCAATCGCAATCTTTAAACTCATAAAATGTGAATAATTGGCAATAATAATTGTTTTAGTCCATGTATACCAAAGGAAAACCAGGGTAGTTTCTGACTTCCACGAGTCGCCCTGATGGCCCCATGTTGTCTAGGGCCACAAAAATTTGCAGAAGGGTTGGGGAACACCTAAATGAGATCCCAATAAAAAAATAACTAAAAAAGATTAACCCGTTCGAAAGCTATAACGAATTTACTATGATTGTTTTAGATAGATTATCATTTAAGCATGGATTTAAATATATATTATTTTAATGTATATATAATTTTGAGTTCCTACATCTAGACCAGATCCGCATAGACTAATTTAAAACAAAAAACCTAACGATAGTCCAATTTTTTAATGAGTTACAGAGCTATCTTTGGATGGGTACAAATGTACCACGGTTATTGATCTACGTATACTTTTTTGGTTATTGACCGTAGGGTTAATATACTCTCCATACTTTGGTGGAGGCAATAAAAATTTTCAGTCGGTGTTGTTGTCGATAGGAGTGTACCAATGGGTCCCATATGCAGTCATGATCTAGGAAAAACAAGAGGTTGTGCAAATTGGGCACTATAAATATTGAAAATGTTGACCATTTTTTGGGGAGGTACCAGAACGAGTGAACCAATGGGTCCCGTCCTCTGACCTGATCTAGGCTTGGTAATGATAATAAGAATTGTTTGCTCAATTTTGACCATTTTGTGGAGGAGGTACGAGAAGCAGTAGACCTTATATTCTCCATCTTCGAATTTGAAATAAGTTTAAGAGAAATATTACGATGGCCAAAGTTTGATTGAAATCTGGCAATCCTTTCGAGAATTATCGTGTGCACCAGTAGGCCAGACAAATATACACGCAGACGGATGAACGGACATTTTTACATCGACTCCAAATTGTCTGAAACTGATTTGCTTAAAATTGTATTTTGTCGGACGGGGCCGACCATATGATACCCTACACAACTTCCACGAAAATCGAACTTTGTGTGGTTCTATATTCTGAGCTTGGGCAATATTTCGCAGTATTTGCACCCTCTTGACCGACTAGAGGTTAACAAATATTACTAATATTCACTTCACCCCTTCTAATTACTTGTCCAGATTCCTTTCAACGTGGTTTGTGTGGTGATGTTCGGCCTTCAATCGACTCGAAAAAAACATAAACAAATTAAGATTTCGGTCCAATTCATCCCAAAATTATTATCTGATCATAATTGGAAATTATAGGCGTTGTCCTTGACCATGCCTGGATCCTCATGGAAAATTTCAAAGCGATCAGCGCTATATATCCGCCCTCTAGTGGAGTAATGGGTTACTAAATAATGTCTGAATATTTAAGTACCCGTAAATATTTAAGTGTAACCCCCACATCCGAGTACATACGACAATATAATTGGCATAAATTTAAAGGTCAACAACTACTCTTGGATATGCTTGGATATTCAGGAGTAAATATATAGGCCAAAGAATACAAATTTTGTAATTTTTCTCCCAAAAGGCATGGTCCATTTGACCCGCTTAATATTGACCAATCTTTATCAAAACAGGCATGCTTGTTCCTTGGCCCGACCCCCTTCTCCATGTAAAATTTCGCGATGTTCGGGCTATAATTGCGGCTTCTGGAGCGACCAGAAAACCCGACAAAAATAAAGTTTTTGGTCCATTTCATCCCCTAAATATTAACCGATCTTCTCCAAAAACAATAGGGGTCTTCATTGGCCAAAACCATCCTACATGCAAAATTTCGTAAAGATTGGTCTGTATCGTGTTTACAAATTATAATGGACAGACGGACGGACAGACACACATTTCTAGATCGACTCAACTAGTCGAGATATGACGATCGGTATACTTAAACGTGGGCCTAGGACCAATATTTCGCCGCATTACAAACTCTTGGGGCTGCACAAAGCTATACTACCCTGACAACATAGTTGTGTAGGGTATAAAAATTGCAAAACCTAGAAATATTTACCGGAGACCCCACAAAGTATACAAATTCTTGACCAGAATAAAACCTATGTCGATTTAAAATTCAAGATATCGCATCGTAGCCCCACTATTAGGTATTTTCAATTAACTTTTTCTCAGGCATTTTTCGGTAGTTTAAGGTCCAATCATAACATGAATTTTCTTCTGGGTACCCCCATTAATTATAGATAATTTGACTGGCATCCTCATGGTAAAAAATTTCGGTTAAAAAATGTCGGTCGTGTGAACTTGGCATCGTTTTTACTTGTAAGTTCTCGTTGTGTGACAAATCTTATAAGGGCCTGGTTAAAGGATCAGTTTCCAACCGAGGGCACTATGTTTTGCATTACGAAGTGGTTGTAATTTAATATTTCAGGAAGAAGGTAAATAAATTCTTATATTGGATTTGAAGTACATATTTGGTGGCAAATCTTCCTACCAAAAAAGTCTAGCCCCTTTAGAGATATGGTGATAGCCCTAGACCAAACTTCCAACCAAAGTGAATCGATTGTATCAATACGAATTAGATGTAATTGAGCATTTTGGGACTTTGATATACAACTTGTAGACATAACATTTTGAATAAATATGTTCAAGTCCTAGTCAAATTTTCAACCTGGAGTGTCTATAAATAAGTAATTAGTACCATTGTATAACCTCAGTATATCTATATATTTTAAATATCTTAAAAGTTTACCTCACGGTGAAGGATCTGCTCGGCCGAATATATGAAATTTTTCCTGTTTTTGTTTTTAGCTTGTTACGATGCCTCACAATATTTTATTAAATTTTCTGCCATACAATGCCTATAACTTTATTAATTACATCCAATGTGAGTGTGCGTTCAAATCGTTAAATAATATCAATACATATCTATGACACACAGACATCTGCCCTTCCTACATAAATTTCCGTTGGTTTCTCTTTAAGCATTGATTGATGAATATGTCAAGAACTTATGACGTTAATAGTTATAAATTATCGTCTACGACTATCAAAAGTTATACAATACGCATACAAGCGTATCTATGAATGTACATATGGATAGATGGAGCGACATATTCCGCAATTAGAACATCACAAACAATGACTTCGTTGTCACAACGCAGCAGTTTTCACCACAGGACTAATTGCCAATAAATTGCCGAAAGGACGTGGTTGTATACGAGTAAAGGCCTTTTGTGTGGCACACATGTTGGATATACTGATTGATAAGTGAGGGAAAGGACAATTTCTATATTTCGAACAGCGACAATATTCTTGTCTCAAATATTATTTTTGAATCGACATCTAAATTTAGTTTAATAAATTAATATCTCATAAAATTCTTCATTGATAGGGGCCTCGTACTATTTATTGCCTTTTTGGCGACCATCGAGTTCGTATATAAAACATCAAATGTATGAATGTGTGTATGATTTGTCTCTACATAATATTATAGAAATGCTTACACATTGTTTGTAACACAATCTTTAAGTATACATAGCTATACATATATTCTAACACATACATCACAACCAGTATATATGTGTTTGTATTAATATTTAACGGGCGTGTATGTAACTGACAAAGGTTTCTACTGGGAAATGCCTAAGGAAGTAATCAATCGCAAAATTACAAATTTTAAAGATCATTCCTAATAAAGTGGATTTTCAATCAACAGCCAAATTGATTTAATGAATAACCTGAGGACAATGAAATCCTTAAACTTTTCAATATCTGAAATTGTAAATGTCATTAAATACTTTTGCAAATGAAGTAAATATTACAATCAATAATATTTCATACTCTTAATTTAAGTAATATTCAAAATTTACTGGACGATTTTCAAGTAATGATTGAACACATATTCAACTTTTGTGTTTCCAAAGACAAACCAGCAAGGAAAGTAGTAAAGTCGGACGGGGCCGACTATAACTGACTGACTGACTATCAACAGATGAATCTGAACAGACGTCGCATTTTTGAAGAACCAGTAAAATGAAATTGGATCCGCAAACATGTCTTTCTGCAACCTATACTAAATTTTTCATTTGGTAAGATATAGAGTTGATTCTTTTCAATGGGACAAGATTATGTAAATCAATTTAAGCATATATCAATCGGATACACGTTGATTATTTGGATACATATCTGATAAACATGAGGAGTTTGGTGTGACATTTACTTCAAATCGGACGAAAATATGTATAAAAGCTATATCGAAATCTAAGCCGAATTCATCGAAACTTGTCACAGAACATCGGTCATATTTTGAGTTCTTGGTGCATCAGTTAGTTAATATCGGGAGAAAATATGTATGGTAGCTCTATCGAAATTTGAACCGATTAAATATAACTGTACACATGCTGCATTATATAAACTATATAACTATGGGTCTTTGGTCTTTTTACGAAACTATATATAGAAACTATATCTAAATCTGAACCAATTTCAACAAAACTTGCCACACGTTATCTCATAATAACTTCAATAAGTTGTGCAAAATTTTGTGCCAATCGGACCCACCTGGGGAATTCGGTGCAGGATTTATATCTAACTTATGGGTTATACTAAGTTCATTACAAAAGATATATCGAGAGATTTTCAGGAAATTTAACACACATCATACTATACTTCATTCAATACGATATGCAAAATTTCGTGCAAATTGAAATATATATATATATGGACTCTGATCCACTATTTATCTAAAATCGGACGAAAATATATATGGAAGCTATATCTAAACCTCAACCGATTTTCACGAAACTTAACACACATCAATGTAGACTTTATTAAGTACGCTGAACCAAATTTCGTGGAGATCGAAAGATATATAGGGACTTTGGTACACTATTTTCCTTAATTCGAACGAAAATATATATGGGAGCTATATCTAATTCTTAAGCGATAAATCTTAATCGGAAACGATTTTTACGAAACTTTACACACACCATTCTAGACTTTATCCAGTACGCTATACCAAATTGTGTGCAAAGCGAAAGATATTTAGGGACTTTGGTGCACCATTTACCTTAAATCGGACGAAAATATACATGGGAGCTATATTTAAATCTATTCTTAATATTGGATTTATGAATATTTTAAACCGATTTTCATGAAACTTAGCACACATCATTCTAGGCTTAAGTCAGTATGCTGTGCCAAATTTCGTGCATATATATATATATATATATATATATAGCGACTTTGGTGCACCATTTACATTAAATCGGACGAAAATATATACGGGAGCTATATCTAAATTTGAACCGATTTTCACGAAAATTAGCACACATCATTCTAGGCTTAAGTCAACATGCTGCGCCAAATTTCGTGCAAATAGAAAGGTATATATGGACTATGGTGCACCATTTACCTTAAATCGGACGAAAATATATATGGGAGCTATATTTAAATCTGAACCGATTTTCACGAAAATTAACACACATCATTCTAGGCTTAAGTTAGTATGCTGTGCCAAATTTCGTGCAAATCGAAAGATATATATGGACTTTGGTGCAACCGATTTTCATGAAACTTAGCACACATCAATCTAGGCTTAAGTCAGTATGCTGTGCCAAATTTCGTGCAAATCGAAAGATATTTAAGGACTTTGGTGCACCATTTACCTTAAATCGGACGAAAATATATATGGGAGCTATATCTAAATCTAAGCCAATTTTCACGAAACTTAGCACACATCATTCTAAACTTAATTCAGTACGATGTGCCAAATTTCGTGCAAAGATATTAAGGGACTTTGGTGCACCATTTACCTTAAATCGGACAAAAATATGTATGGGAGCTATATATAAATCTGAACCGATTTTTCCCAATTTCAATAGGGTCCTTGGGCAAAACAAATGAGCTGTGCCAAATTTCATCCAATTTGGATCATAAATGCGACCTGTACTTTGTTTACAATTTAACATGGACAGACGGACGGACATGCATAAATCGACTTAAAAAGTTATGGGAGTGCGGTGCACCATTAAAATCGGACGAAAATATATATGGGAGCTATACCTATATCTGATTCGGAGCTATACCTATATCTGAAATGTCGGTATAGGTCCACTTTTTGCTATGTTCCCTATATTTTCATTTCTAGTACCTGTCAGTATATGTATGGTGGAGGGTATCCAAAGTTCGGCCCGGCCGAACTTACCGCTTTTCCACTTGTTTTTTTCACACCTTTTCCACTTCACGCTCTCCTTCTTAGGCATGTGGCTGTGGCAGAATATCAACTTTAGTTAAGCGATGCATTTTCATTAAAGGCAGACTTTTAACTGAGAAGAAATGGAATAGTTTAACAAACACGGATATAGATCGAATCGAATTGCTTTTATCCTCGTTTCCTTCTGAATGCTATAAAGATATTCACAAATACATAATAACCCGTACCACAGAGTGGTGTAGTGCATAAAAATGCAATGATATTGGTAAATCAGCCCCGTCGAAATCATATTCGATTGATTTAATATCACAGAATATTTCCTAGTCATCACTTATTTTGTAAAAATAAATTTACTCTTCACATATTTTGTTAATACGATCTGGATAGTTTTTTAGTGATGTAGTAGGTGTATAAATTGAATTAGGAACTCTTTTAGGTAGCACTAATTAAGTCAGAGAAGTATTTGGTCTGTCTATATTGATCTAAAAGGGCAAATAAACCATGTTACAAAAAAAAAAAAAAAAAAGTGGGACAAATTTGCTTTCTGTTTTTCTGAAGTGGTCAAGAATAAATGTTTGTTCAATATATTTTATTTTAATTTTTTTGTTCTGACATTTGAATTAATAATAACGTTTATTGTCTTCTAAAAGCTGAAGTAAAGTTTTTATTATTGAACAATTGCAATTTGAATATTGTAACCTTCACATCTGACATGACACTTCAGATTTATTTTCAAAAATGTTTTTTTTTCACCTCCATGAATATATCAATTGCACTTACACGCCTTTTATTGAAAAGTTTTAGAGTACCTGTTAGAACATGCCATGTGAAATCAACTAAACCAAATTAATAAATGTCATGAAAATGGAATAGCAGAAATGGCTAGATTTTTCTGTATTTTCCAAAAAGTATAAAATGAAATTTACATTTTACTCAGAGAAAACTATATTGATTATATTTTGGGGCAAATTTGTTTTTTTTCATCTGACTGGTTGCAAGTCAGGGGGTGTTGAAATGATTTATGAAGCTGATTCAAAGCACGTTAGGAGGAGGATATATCAGCATAGTTTCATAATAGTAAGAAATGTGTGTTATAATGGTATTTGATATAATGTTCAAATACTACATTATGACTCACATCCTGAGAAGTAAATTAATAGCAAGGGTTCGAGGTCTGTGAAATAAAACACATTATAAGAAAATAAAAATTGTATACGGCCGGCATAATGTGGTCATTATTCCCTTTGAAACACCTCGAAATATTAATCAGGGACCCCATGAAAATATATATTTCGCTTTTTGAGTACCGCTACCACCCAATATTCGGAATTTGCAGGTATTTAACCACACTTTTAAATTTATTCTTCTGTACTTTTGTATTGTAGGTTGTCACTAGGCTGAAAATGTTTCAAGTAACAATTATTATTATTGGCCTATGTTTCGGTTTTTGAGGGGCTTGGAAACGTTTTTCCACCGAATGGACTCTTATTTAATTTTTCGGATTCTCCTAGATTGTCAACTCGTCTTACCACAAATTTTCAATTCCGATTTACGGTTTGATGCCATATAAAAGTGGCGCCCCATTGTAATTATTAAAGATGGAGGTTTGGGAAATTTTCTATTAACCCATGATCAGTATTATTAAGTTTTTAACCAAATTTTCTCACCGATGTGACCTATCGGAT
Source organism: Musca vetustissima (assembly GCF_032173495.1). Lineage (NCBI taxonomy): Eukaryota > Metazoa > Arthropoda > Insecta > Diptera > Muscidae > Musca > Musca vetustissima. Next base: position 17,284 of record NW_026880186.1, read on the forward strand.
TCCTGGTGCAAAAAATAACAACATTCCAGAAATTATTCAAGACGGGTTAAAGGGAAACGAGGAATAGGAATAGTCCCTTTTGAGAACAGAATGACTTTCTGAGTCGATTTAGACATGTCCGTCCGTCTGTTCATGTTAAATTGTAAACAAAGTACATGCCGCATTTATGGTCTGAATATGATAAAATGAATATGATTTTATATGAAGAAAATCGGTTCAGATTTACATAAAGCTCCCTTATATATTTCTATACCCTTCAATACACTGTGGTACAGAGTATTATGTCTTTATGCATATGTTTGTAACAGGCAAAAGGAAACGAGATAGACACATGGTTCCTTTTGAGAATATGCATAGAATCACTTTTTAAGTCGATTTATGCATGTCCGTCCGTCTGTCCATGTTAAATTGTAAACAAAGTACAGATCGCATTTATAATTCGAATCGGATGAAATTTGACACAGCTCATTCATTTGGCCCAAGGACGAACCCTATTGAAATTTGGAAAAATTGGTTCAGATTTAGGTATAGCTCCCATATATATTTTCGTCCGATTTAAGGTAAATGGTGCACCAAAATCCCTAAATATCTTTCGACTTCCACGAAATTTGGCACAGCGTACTGAATTAAGCTTAGAATGATGTGTGCTAAAATTCGTGGAAATTGGTTCAGATTTAGATATAGCTCCCATATATATTTTTTCCGATTTTAGACAAATGTTGTACCAAAGTCCCTATTTATCTTTCGATTTACATGAACTCACATCATGAGTTTGTGTAAGATCTATATATAGCTCCCATATATAGTTTTGTCCGATTTACATAAATTAACTCCTAATGTTTGTCCGATTAACACGAAATTTTGCACAACGTATCAAATTGAGACTTAAATGATATTATTAGGTTTTGTTGAAATTTATGCAGATGCAGCCATGGCTTCCATAAGTATTTTTCGAACGGGTGTCTGATTGAGATTAATTTTTTAACCGTGCATACCGAATGGCGTGCATCAAGTTTGCTATTAATCGTTTTCTATAAATTCAATTTAGAATGTTTGGTGTAATGTTTGAAATCGGTTTAGGTTTAGATATAGCTTCCACGTATCTCTTTATCAGATTTCATCTAAATGGTTTATCAAAAAAATGTAGTTTGTCACATTGTAAAGAATTTGTACATAACCTAAAATAATGTGTATCGGATTTTGTTAAATATTTTCGTATGCGTTCATGCAAATTGTGCATCAAATAATAAGCGTTTTTCCGTTCGGGATAGAACTGTGGACAGCGCACTGTGCTGCAGCATACCAAAAGGTGTATGCCACGGTTGCTCTAGATCCAAATTTGCATATAGCTGTCATACATAGTTCTCCTCGATTTTATACAAATTTCATTGACATTCAATTTTTCATAGATTTCAGAGTGAAATTTCTATGGGTTGGTTTATATTGGTTCAAATGTCTTTGTAGATCACATATTTAATTTCGGACGATTCCATTATTTTCCATCGGCAGTATATTGTACATATGAGCACCTGGGTACATACAAGACCCAAATTGGTGAAGGCTATCATATAGTCGGTCCCGTCGGACTTTTGAACTTTGCTTGCTGCTTTTTACATGCAATTTTCAACGACTAACTAGTTTTATGTTATCGGCAATAGCTTTTAAGAACAGTCGCAGACGGACAGAGAACATATCAAGGCGTCGTTTGGTGATCTAACAATTTACACTACTTGGCAGATTTACATATAGTTGCCATACATAATTTTGCTCGATTTCATACAAATGGTACGCCAAAGAATCCAAGTCTGCCCGATTGATGTGCAAATTTTCATGTTTGCAGAATGTTATGGGTTGTTTTAAATTAGTTCAAATATTACATAGATATTTGAACTAATTTAAAACAACACATTTAATTTCGTCGGATTCCAATTCAATGGTCGCTCTATATACAGGCTACTATACACTATTAGTATCTCTTGTATGTACCCGAAGTGGTGAAGGGTATCATATAGTCGGCCCTGTCCAACTTTTGAACTTCCCTTACTGGTTTTTACTTGCTTTTTATACCCTTCACCACACTGTGGTACAGGGTATTATGTCTTTGTGCATATGTTTGCAACAGGCAAAAATAATGGAGATAGACCCATGGTTCCTTTTGAGAATATCACTTTCTAAGTCGATTTATGCATGTCCGTCTGTCGGTCCATGTTAAATTGTAAACAATGTATAGGTCGCATTTATGATCCGAATTGGATGAAATTTGGCACAGCTCATTTGTTTGGCCCAAGGACGAACCCTTTTGAAATTGGGAAAAATCGGTTCAGATTTAGATATAGCTCCCATATATAGTTTCGTCCGATTTAAGGTAAATAGTCCACTAAAGTCCTTGGAAATCATTTGACTTCCACGAAATCTGGCGCAGCGTAATGAATAAGGTCTAAAATGATGTTTGCCAAGTTTCGTGCAAATCAGATCAGATTTAGATATTGTTCCCATATATATCTTCGTCCGATTTAAGGTTAATTTTGTACCAAAGTCCATATATATATTTCGATTTGCACGAAATTTGGCACAGCGTACTAAATTAAGTATGGAATGATGTGTGCAAAGTTTCGTGAAAATCGGTTCAGATTTAGATATAGTTCCCGTATATGACTTCGCCCGATTTTAGGTAAATAGTCCACTAAAGTCCCTGGCAATCTTTTGATGTGCACTAACTTTGGCCCAGAGTTATGATTTAGATCGAGAATGATGTCTGCCAAGTTTCGTGAAAATCGGTTCAGATTAAGATATAGCTCCCATATGTATTTTCATCCGATTATAGGTAAATAGAGCACCAAAGTCCCTATATATCTTTCGATTTGCACGAATTTTGGTATAGGGTACTGAATAAAGTCTAGAATGATGTTGCTAAGCTTCGTGAAAAGAACCATAGCTAGGCCGATTGACACAACGTACTGATGTTATATAATTTAGTCTCTTGCAAGTTTCCCTGAAGTCGATCCGGATATAGATTTATAACAAAACGCGTCGTCTGTTAGGATATATATGTAAAATATACCCAAAGTGGTGAAGGGTATCATATAGTCGGCCCAGTCCGAATTTACTACTTTCCTTACTGGTTTGAGATATGCATGTCCATTTGTGTGGGTCTCCATCTTAAAGTGTAAACGAAGTACTGGTCTCACTTATAATCCGAATAGGAAGAACTTTGGTGCAGCAAATTTATTTACCCCAGAAGACGAACACTATTTAAATTGGTTAAAAATCGGTTAAGGTTTAGACATAGCTGAAATAGTTAAAAATAAACATATGTCTCCTATAGATATGTTCGTCGCACACCTTATATTTGTCTGAGATCGAATAGCATGTGTCAACATAGATTTAAACTGGTCAGATTTACATATATATATATATATATATATATATGTCAGTTTTCATTTGCAATGACTTGTCACTAAATTGCAATGACTTTCCTTTCGACAGGATATCAATAAGAATCTTACGAGCAACTCTTGTATGTACTCAAAGTGGGGTATTTCTTTAAAACTGCCAACATTTTTAAAGTTATGTCGTTAAATGCCAATGCAGCACATTTCTCCACAAAAATACACCATCTTCGTTTTTTGCAATAAACCATAAGTCATTCTATCACCCAAACCCCTTGAGATTATCAAATATAGCAACCGTTAGCTTTCTATATTTCCATTCATTCTTATCAGTAAATATTTAACCTTTTACAAAATAAAACTGAAATATTTTTTTGTGTTATGATTTTTCCTTCACTTCACTGGGTTGGGGGTGAGATTTTTGAAAAGGGTTGCAATAATCATCATCGCTGTAATCTTGGTTATCATAAACGCCTTCATCGATTTCTTTATGGCATTTATATGAACATGTTGGTTGTATCCCTGTTTCTTATTTTCATAATATACGATATATTCGAGGAAGGATAAAATTTTAAAATATTAGCAATACAAAGAAGCAAAGATTCAAAATTGAAATATTGAATGGCAACACAGAGAGGAAACAAAAAACAGAAAACGAACTTCACATAAAAGGCTGCCTGATTTGGATGAACTTGGGTGAACAGCAGGCGGTGTGTCAGAAATATGTTTGACTGCAGATGAACCCATATCCTCAGCATGCCATACGATACGATAAGTTCCATTCAAGCATGTAAATATGTTATGACAAGGATTAAATTATGACTTAAGATAAAAATCTTTCACATAAAAGCACGCATTCGAACTAAAAATGAAAAAAAAAACAGAAAACGAAGAAAAATGATGAAAATCGTATGTGTATGAGAGTGTGTGTTTGTGTGCATATTTGGGAAATGTGTTAAGTGTTTGAAGAGAAGACACTTAAAATTCAATATGAATTATGGAGATAATTTTTTCTACATAAAAGATGTCAAATATGTTAATGGAGTTTACCGCAAGTATGACACTTATCAAATGTAAATGATTTTTTAAGTGGTGGTGAGATTTTTTCTTGCTTCGATGCTGGGTACAAAAGTTTGATAAGGAAAAATCTGAAGGACAGGTTTGGAAAATACCACATACAAGCATTAAATATAATGACACTATATAAATGGTATCAGTTGGGATTGGAATGAAATATCTATATAAATATAATCCCACATTAAAAAATTTTTCTGGACTAATGACCTTAGAGGCCTTCGTAAAATATTCTTTAAAAATCCACGCCTTATGACCTTAGAGGCCTTAATAAAATATTCTTTAGAAATCCACGCCTTAAGACCTTGAAGGCCTTCATAAAAAATTCTTTAAAAATCCACGCCTTATGACTTTAGAGGTCTTTATAAAATATTCTTTAAATATCCATGTCTTATGATCTAGAGACCTTCGTAAAATATTCTTTAAATATCCATGTCTTATGATCTAGAGACCTTCGTAAAATATTCTTAAAAAATCCACGCCTTAAGACCTTGGAGGCCTTCATAAAATATTCTTTAAATATCCATGCCTTATGATCTAGAGACCTTCGTAAAATATTCTTAAAAAATCCACGCCTTAAGACCTTGGAGGCCTTCATAAAATATTCTTTAAAAAATCCACGCCACAGGCCTTCATAAAATATTCTTATGATGATCTAGAGACCTTCGTAAAATATTCTTTAAATATCCATGTCTTATGATCTAGAGACCTTCGTAAAATATTCTTTAAATATCCATGTCTTATGATCTAGAGACCTTCGTAAAATATTCTTTAAATATCCATGTCTTATGATCTAGAGACCTTCGTAAAATATTCTTAAAAAATCCACGCCTTATGACCTAGAGGCCTTGATAAAATATTCTTTAAAAATCCACGCCTTATGACCTTAGAGGCCTTGATAAAATGTTCTTTAAAAATCCACGCCTTATGACCTTAGAGGCCTTGATCAAATATTCTTTAAAAATCTACGCCTTATGACCTTAGAGGCCTTGATAAAATATTCTTTAAAAATCCACGCCTTATGACCTTAGAGACCTTGATAAAATATTCTTTAAAAAATCCACGCCTTGTTCTAATGGACCTTGATAAAATATTCTTTAAAAATCCACGCCTTGTTCTAATGGACCTTGATAAAATATTCTTTAAAAATCCACGCCTTATGACCTTAGAGGCCTTGACATGTTTCAAATTGGACACAAATATGCTTCAAATTGGACACACGTTGAGCCTTTGGTGTATTATTTATAAGACATGGACGAAATTATATGTAGTAGCTTAGATTGAGTTAATTCAGACTCAATTTAATGCAATATGCCAAATTGCACGTCAATACCTTTCCTGCACTTTAAACAAAGCTGAACCGATTTAAATCAAAATTGCAATACATAATTACAGACCCAATTCTGTTCGCTTTGCAAAATACCTTGTCTTGGGGTGTTGAAGTTGGGGTTTTATATGAAATATAGGCCTTTATTTAGCATGATTCGGAATATCCGATTTCGCACCGGTTGTATGATTTCTTGCCATTTTAAATGTAACTTCATAATACCTCTCTCATAGATGTTCTGCTCTCTATTTGCAACAAATTCTATTAGTCGATTTTCACAATCCTCCCTAGATACCAAATTTTATACCCTTCACCACACTGTGGTACAGGATACTACGTCTTTGTGCATATGGAATCGAGATAGACCCATGGTTCCTTTTGATAATATGCATACAAGTCGAGTCTGAGTCGATTTCGCATGTCCGTCTGTCCGCCCATCCAAGTATTTTTGTCCGATTTTATGTAAATGATGCACCAAACTCCCAATATTTGTCCGATTGTGACAAAGTTTTGCACAGGGCACGGAATCAGAACCATACTTATGTATGTGAAGTTTTGTTGGAATCGGTTCAGATTAGTATGTATATAGTTTCGTCCGTTTTTATGTGAATGATACACCAAACTGCCAATATTTGTCCGATTGGGACAAAATTTTGCACAGAGTACTGAATTAGCTCCATACTGATGTCTGCAGAGTTTTGTTAAAATCGGTTCAGATTTAGATATAGCTCCCACATATAGATTCGTTCGATTTTCTGGGAATGATACACCAAAATCCCAATATTTGTTCGATTGAGCAACATTTTGCACAGCGAATGCGATTGAGAAAAAAAATATGTGTGATAAGGTTTGTTGAAATCGGTTCAGATTTTGATATAGGTCTTATATATATTTTCGTACATGGTGCACTGGAGGGCCTTTGTTTGTTCGATTTACACGATATTTGGCAGAGGGTATTAAATTGAATATAGAGTGATAACACAAAACAAATGTCGTATGCAACGGTTGCTCAATTAGGTCCATTTGCTTATATAGCTCTCATACATTATTTGACTCGATTTCATACATATGGGCATGCATTCATCTAGCCAAATTGTGCTAATCAGCTGGTGCATGCTCCTGACCAGCATCTGGTCACCAGTCTTGAATAGTTCGGCTGGTAACCCATCGGCTACTGCTGCTTTGTTGTTCTTGAGCCGATTAATTGCTTTTTTTATGATCTCATCTTGGCTAGGTGGTATACACTCTATACCATCATCTCTTATTGGTTCTGGGGTATCTTCTTCATCGCCACTATTTGATAATAGAAGCTTTTCGAAATGCTCCTTCCAGATCCTCAACACGCTGTCTGTATCTGTCACCAGGTTTCCTTCATCATCTCTACAGGAGGATGTGCCTGCACCAAAGCCTTCGGTTTGGTGTTTTACTTGTTGGTAAAATTTCCGGACTTCATTCTAACTCCTGTACATCTCGATTTGCTCACGTTCACGTTTTTCTTGTTCTTTCTTCCTTTTCCTGAAAACACGTTTTTCCACTCTCCTTTTCTCCTGATAATTCTCCATCACGTTACATGTTGCTACTGTCTGCAGGGTTGCCCTATACGCTGCGTTTTTCACATTAGTAGCATTACGACACTCCTGATCGTACCATGGGTTTCTTGGTGGTGGTTTTAGGTACCCAATAGTTCCTTTTGCTGCAGTTTGTAGGGTGTGGACAATTCTTTGCCATTGTGCTTCTATACTATTATCGGGACAAGAAGTGCTTTCTTCAAGCAGATGGGTAAGTTGAGCGGAGTAGGCCTCGGCTACCTGTTGTGTTTGTGTTGTATTAGATCGCACCTTTGCTGCCAAAATTAAGACGGGTACTTGGCTGTCACAAGGTAATGGTCCGAATCTATATTCGCTCCTCGGATCGATCGGATGTCTAAAACACTGGATAAATGCCGTCCGTCTATCACAACATGATCAATTTGATTTCTCGTTACTTGATCAGGAGAGATCTAGGTGGCCTTGTGTATATCGAGATGCTTGAATCTGGTGCTGCTAACTACCCTGTTTTTTTGCTGCCGCGAAGTCAATCAATCTCATGCCGTTGTCGGATGTTTCTTCGTGGAGGCTGAATTTTCCGACGGTGGGGCCAAAACCATTTTCCCTTCCGATTTTTACATTAAAATCTCCTAACAGAATTTTAGTGTCATGGCCAGGGCATCGGTCATACAAAAAATTATATTGACCATAATAATCCGATTGAAGAATAATTCTATATGGAATTGAAATCTTTAAATCAAATTAGGTGCAATTGTGATGTAATTGGTAGTGTCTTGAGGGGGAAATAGAACTGCTATTAGAAATATGGTTTACCCGACAACAAAAACATTGGGTTGTTGGTAAATAGATCTTTTTTAATATATTAAATGTATGGACAATACCACACAATAATAAATAATTGTTTTTTTATAAAAAAAACCAACTGGGATTCAGCCTGACTATTTTGCAAAAACAAAGTACCAAATAAACCGCCAACATTACTCTGTAATATCAACACCCAATTAAAACACAAGTAAATTTTATTTTCCACCATTTAAGACAATTTACAAAATATATATATTTTCCGCCAGACCCTAACTCTTGCAAAAGTAATATAGAAGAAAATAATTGAAGCCAAAACAATTAAAAACGCAACACAAAGTTTCACAACGAAAAGAAAAAATATTTTAAAAATATGAATCTATACAAAAACGTTATTTCAAATACAAACGAAAAATACAGCTTCGAAACCGAACAAGAAGTGAATGAGCACAAAAAAATAACTCAACCACAAGGAAACGTTTTGTCGAAAATTAATGACAGCAAATAGAAAAATGATAACAGACAAGAAATTTGGTTTCCTATACTCACCAGAGGCACCAACAATAGCCAAGTTGAAAATAAAAGAATAGAAAGCAAAACAACAATGTTTACAAACAAAAAAATACCATATGTTAAAGAGGCAACAAAAAAGAAAAATCTTCAAAGGCTCCTTATGAGAAAAAAATGAGAAACACACAACAAAAAGTACAAAGACATTAAACGTTGATATCCTCTTTTACATACCCCCCTAGGACAAGACAGCGGCTAATAATGAACAAAGAAAAAGCCAAATAACAATGAAAAAATGCTGGCATACAACAAAAAATTTAGATTATTAACACTGAGGTATAATTGAATAGGTTCAATTATATAAGAAAATTGCTTACTGAGTCGATTAATGTATTGATCTGGACATTTAGGTAGAGACATTTAGGACAGACTTAACTATGGCTTGATAAATATTCTTCTAAAAAATCCAGTGTCAAAAATATTCTTCTAACAAGTGAAAAAATCGTTAAGTTCTGCCGGGCCGATCTTTGGATACACTCCACCATAGGAATACAGACAGTTACGTGAAATGAAAATATGGGGAACATACCAAAAAGTGGATAAAATTAGGCACAGCTCATTATTTTGGCCGTAGGACGAACCCAATTGAAAATAGGAAACTCGGTTCAGATTTAAACATAGCTCCCATATAGAGTTTCGTCAGATTTTATGTATATAGTCCACCAAAGACTCAAAGTTAAACCGATTAGCACAAAATTTTGCACAACGTACTCATGTTACTATAACATAACGTGTGTTAAGGTTTCTTGAAATCTGTTCAGATTTGGATATAGCTCCCATATATATTATCGTCCGATTTTATGCAAATGATGCACAAAGGACCCAAAATATGACCGTATAATATACTGAAATTGGTATAACCTATCCTGTGACAAGTTTCTTTGGAATCGATTCATATTTGGATATATTTTGCATATATTTTAAGCAAACTGTGCACAAAACTTCTCATGTTTGTCAGATTGACATGCAATTTTGCACAACGTACAAAATTGAACATAGAATGATGTAGTTGCATTTTGTAGAAGTACAGGCATAGCTCAACGGATGTCCGATTGATTTTTGCTTAAAATGGATTGATCTAAATCACTTCATATTTAGATAAAGTTAACAAAGTTGTGAAGGTTATTATAAAGTCGACCCCATCCGATTTTACTACTGGTTTAGTTTTGTATCTAAATACCTTTCTCAAAGCTAAATATTAAATCGGTAGGTGCTTTTATATAGGGGCTAGGACTAAAAGGGGACCGATATAGTCTTTCTAGATCCTGACCTTCTAGTTTTTTATCTCGATATCCTCCAAAGGAAGATTACTTACAACATATATATAAATTTTATAAACGGAAAATTTCGAGTACTGGATATCCCCCATACTATTCTGGAATACGGGTATATGGAGACAACCCCAAAACCCGGAACAAATCAGTTAATTATTTTAATATAAACCAATAAGGAAAGTTCAAAAATCGGAAGGGGCCGACTATATGATACCCTTCACCACTTTGGGTACATACAACAGATGTTAATATCTACAATATCCAGTAGATAAAACAGACATAGAATCTTTGGAGGACCATTGAGATGGAATCGGGCGAAATTAAATTTCGTGTAAATCAAACAGACGTAGTTACATAAAATCGAACGAAAATATATATAAGACCTAAATCAAAATCTGAACCGAATTCAAAAAAACTTATCACACATCATTTTTCGTCAATTATATTTACTATGAAAAATTTTGCTCAATCGGACAATATTGGGATTTTGGTGTATCATTCACAAAAATTGGACGAAATTATATATGGGAGTTATATCTAAATCTGAACCGATTTTGACAAAACTTCGCAGACATCAGTCTGGACCGAATTCAGTACTCTGTGCAGAATTTTGTCCCAATCGGAGAAATATTGGGAGTTTGGTATATCAATAACACGAAAAATCGGACGACGCTATATATGGGATCTATATCTAAATCAGAACCGATTTTGACAAAACTTCGCAGACAAATATCTGGAACCAATTCAGTACTCTGTGCAGAATTTTGTCCCAGTCGGACAAATATTGGGAGTTTGGTATATCAAAACCCAAAAAATCGGACGGTAGGGAGATTTGTTACCATGTACGACTACAAATTACAGCGAATTCGGTTGAAAACTGCGCACAGGAACCCCAAATACCGATAATTGGAGGGTACCCTTATATGGGGCTACTAGAAAAAGAACTCAAGAACTCAAAGTATTAAATTACAGCTAAGCCGGGCGAACAATTTGGATAAAACCCTCCAAAAACTGAATATTGGGAGGTACCGTTATATGGGGGCTAACAGAAAAAGTGGTCCCATATTTATAACTTTTAGTGGAGAAATTTGGTATCCAAAAAGTGCCCATTTTACCAAATATCAGCGAATTCGGTTAAAAAACATGCTCAAGAACTCCAAAATACTAAAAATTGGGGGGAACCCTTATATGGGAGGTACCCTAAACGTGGACCGATATATCCCATCTTCGAATTTCACCTGCCTACAGACAAAAGACGACTGCGTGCAAAGTTTTGGCGTTCTATCTCAATTCGTTTAGACGCTAGAGTGATTACAAGAGACAGACGGACATGCTTAGATTGTCATAGAATTTTACGCTGATCAAGAATATATATACTTTATAGGGTCGGAAATGATTATTTCGATGCGTTACAAACGAAAAAATAAAACATTCTATGGTGGAGGGTATAACAAATCTACGCCTATTGTGGGTGTCAAAAATATTCTTCTAAAACATCCACGCCTATTGTGGGTGTCAAAAATACTCTTTCTTCCTCGTCATTGTACATACCAAATGTTTGCAAACTGTAATAATTTTCTACGAATCTACCACACGTAGACCTGGTGGGTGAAAAAGTCATAACGTTTAAGTTAAGATACCACGATACTCGTTAACATACACTCGTATCTTTGTGGGGGCGACACATTCCGACGTTTTGTGGGCAATGCGGTCTACAGGTCATGACACATACGTAGTTGTAGCATGGAACATGTTGCTGCTGCTAAACACCAACAGTAGACGAAAACAAAATGACAGTGACGCACAAGTATATAGCACACACATACATACGAGGACAAACGTGCGTTGACATTGTTCTAAGATCTTGGTGATGTTGTTGTTGTATTGTTGTACTGCAGCATACTTTGCTGTTCGAAAAAAAAGTGTCAAAGGACAAACTTTTCAACAATCTTTGCAAAGTTTTTTTTTTGTGTTTCGTTTTCTAATACGGGTATGTCTGATC
>NW_026880187.1:0-30231 GCF_032173495.1 Musca vetustissima
AGCACATACAACAATATAACTGGTATTAATTTAAAGATCAACACCTCCTCTTGGATATAATATCAACTAGTCGGGTCTATGTTCTTCAGGGGTAAATATATACGCTATAGAATACAAATTTTGTCATTTTTCACACAAAAGTCAGGTTCCATTTGACCCGCTAAATATTGACCGATCTTTATCAAAACATGCATGCTTATTCTTTGGCCCGATCCCCTTCTCCATGCAAAATTTCATCATGTTTGGACCATAACTGCGGCCTCTGGAGAGACCAAAAAAACCGACAAAAATTTAGTATTTGGTCCATTTCATCCCCTAAATATTAACCGATCTTTCCCAAAAACAATAGGGGTCTTCATTGGCCAGAACCCATCCTACATGCAAAATTTCGTGAAGATTGGTCCATAACTGTGGCCTGTATCGTGTTTACAAATTATAATGGACAGACAGACGGACGGACACACATGTCTAGATCGACTCAGCTAGTCGAGATATGACGATCGGTATACTTAAAGGTGAGTCTAGGACCAATATTTCGCGGCGTTACAAACTTTTGGGGCTGCACAAAGCTATAATACCCTGACAACATAGTTGTGTAGGGTATAAATATTCTTTTAAATATCCACGCCTTGTCTGAGTCCTTTGAAAAAATATTCTTTTAAATATCCACGCCTTTGTGATGGTGGGACCTTGAAAAAATATTCTTTTAAATATCCACGCCTTTGTGATGGTGGGACCTTGAAAAAATATTCTTTTAAATATCCACGCCTTGTCTGAGTCCTTTGAAAAAATATTCTTTTAAATATCCACGCCTTGTCTGAGTCCTTTGAAAAAATATTCTTTTAAATATCCACGCCTTGTCTGAGTTCTTTGAAAAAAAATCCACGCATTGTCTGAGTCCTTTGAAAAAAAATATTCTTTAAAAATCCACGCCTTGTCTGAGTTCTTTGAAAAAAAATCCACGCATTGTCTGAGTCCTTTGAAAAATATTCTTTAAAAATCCACGCCTTGTCTGAGTTCTTTGAAAAAAAATCCACGCCTTGCCTGAGTCCCTGAAAAAATATTCTTTAAAAATCCACGCCTTGTCTGAGTTCTTTGAAAAAAAATCCACGCCTTGCCTGAGTCCCTGAAAAAATATTCTTTAAAAATCCACGCCTTGTCTGAGTTCTTTGAAAAAAAATCCACGCCTTGCCTGAGTCCCTGAAAAAATATTCTTTAAAAAATCCACGCCTTGGATAGGCCCTGAAAAAATATTCTTTAAAAAATCCACGCCTTGGATAGGCCCTGAAAAAATATTCTTTAAAAAATCCACGCCTTGGATAGGCCCTGAAAAAATATTCTTTAAAAAATCCACGCCTTGGATAGGCCCTGAAAAAATATTCTTTAAAAAATCCACGCCTTGGATAGGCCCTGAAAAAATATTCTTTAAAAAATCCACGCCTTGGATAGGCCCTGAAAAAATATTCTTTAAAAAATCCACGCCTTGGATAGGCCCTGAAAAAATATTCTTTAAAAAATCCACGCCTTGGATAGGCCCTGAAAAAATATTCTTTAAAAAATCCACGCCTTGGATAGGCCCTGAAAAAATATTCTTTAAAAAATCCACGCCTTGGATAGGCCCTGAAAAAATATTCTATAAAAAGTTCATGCCTTGGATAGACCCTGAAAAAATATTCTTTAAAAAATCCACGCCTTGGATAGGCCCTGAAAAAATATTCTTTAAAAAATCCACGCCTTGGATAGGCCCTGAAAAAATATTCTTTAAAAAATCCACGCCTTGGATAGGCCCTGAAAAAATATTCTTTAAAAAATCCACGCCTTGGATAGGCCCTGAAAAAATATTCTTTAAAAAATCCACGCCTTGGATAGGCCCTGAAAAAATATTCTATAAAAAGTTCATGCCTTGGATAGACCCTGAAAAAATATTCTTTAAAAAATCCACGCCTTGGATAGGCCCTGAAAAAATATTCTTTAAAAAATCCACGCCTTGGATAGGCCCTGAAAAAATATTCTTTAAAAAATCCACGCCTTGGATAGGCCCTGAAAAAATATTCTTTAAAAAATCCACGCCTTGGATAGGCCCTGAAAAAATATTCTTTAAAAAATCCACGCCTTGGATAGGCCCTGAAAAAATATTCTTTAATAAATCCACGCCTTGGATAGGCCCTGAAAAAATATTCTTTAATAAATCCACGCCTTGGATAGGCCCTGAAAAAATATTCTTTAATAAATCCACGCCTTGGATAGGCCCTGAAAAAATATTCTTTAATAAATTCTGAAAAAATATTCTAAAAAGTTCACGCCTTGGATAGACCCTGAAAAAATATTCTTTAAAAAATCCACGCCTTGGATAGGCCCTGAAAAAATATTCTTTAAAAAATCCACGCCTTGGATAGGCCCTGAAAAAATATTCTATAAAAAGTTCACGCCTTGGATAGACCCTGAAAAAATATTCTTTAAAAAATCCACGCCTTGGATAGGCCCTGAAAAAATATTCTTTAAAAAATCCACGCCTTGTCTGAGTCCTTTGAAAAAATATTCTTTAAAAATCCACGCCTTGTCTGAGTCCTTTGGAAAAATATTCTTTAAAAATCTACGCCTTGAATAGTCCCAAAAAAATATTCCTTAAAAAATCCACGCATTGGATAGGCCCTGAAAAAATATTATTTAAAAAATCCACGCCTTGGATAGGCTCTGAAAAAATATTCTTTAAAAAATCTACGCCTATTATAGGCCCTGAAGAAATATTCTTTAAAAATCCACGCCTTGTTTAGTCCTTAATAAAATATTCTTTAAAAATCCAATACTTCGGTAGACCTTGAAATAATATTCTTTAAAAATGTTACTAAATGTGCCCTTATTCCTAATTTTTTGGTTATTTAAATTTGCAATAACAGCCATTTTTTTCAAAGAAGTAGCCCCCAACCCATAACCTATTGTTACCGCCTTCCAATATTCTTACCATATGGCCCTGCAAAGCGCCATTGTTAGCACTCAGGCATTATTATTATATAAGCTAACCACAAAACCCGAAGTTCAGTATGCCTACTACAGATTCTCACAACGAATCGCCTTGTCATGACTACCCCAACCTCCCAAGTATCCTCCAGATTTTCACACAATAGCTTCACGTCTATTATAATAGGCATCAGTCTTTTGTGTTGTTGATTTTTTTCACATCTTCTTGTTCGTCGTGTTTATTCTGAGAAGGCGCAACTTTTCATTTGTACGATATCCAGGCTATGATTGTGACACTTTAGAAGGTGTGATTTTGCATACGCATTGTTTGTTCGCTTCTGGAAGTAAAATGCTTCCGAAGAAGTACAATAAGAGCATGGAGAAAAAGAAGATGTTGCTGCTGCTACTGAAATGAACGTTCGTTGATATTTGGCTAAAACTTTGCTTCATTGTTTGTTTTTTTTGTGTTTCATTCGACGATGTGTCTTCTTTAATTTGGTTTGAAAATTGAAAACAGCATTGCCAAGGAATCTCTTTCTCCCCCTATAGCAGCAACAGCATTAAAATGTGAAGCATAACTTTAGGCGCAATTGTCTTTTATTGTTTCACAATTCACAGAGTAAATGGCACAGAGGGGCTGTTTGGTTGTCTTGTTTTTTGCTTAACAATAGGAGGTTTTTGTTAGTGATATGAGAAGGGAATCCTAATGGTGAGGGGAAGGGATCCTATTCTAATTTTCTTGTTGTTGTTGTTGTTGTGATAGGTACATATTATTGTCTATTTTATTCAATGTGGTCTTGCAATTAGCATTTTCAAGTAGTTGAGGTAGAAGTAATCACACATGTCCGCGGAATAAAATCTGTAAGGAAGGGTTATCGGGGGATGAGGTCGACTGTGTTATACCCTTCCTTTAATAGGGGATTTGGTTGATGTGATTTTAGCTAAATTCAAAGAAAAACTATTCTTTAATAATCGAGAACTGGTAAAGTCCTTGAAAAAAATTCTTTAATAATGCACGCCTTGGATAGGCCTTGAAAAAAATTCTTTAATAATGCACGCCTTGGATAGGCCTTGAAAAAATATACTTAAAAAAATCCACGCCTTGGATAGGCCTTGAAAAAATATACTTTAAAAAATCCACGCCTTGGATAGGCCATGAAAAATATACTTTAAAAAATCCACGCCTTGGATAGGCCATGAAAAATATACTTTAACAAATCCACGCCTTGGATAGGCCATGAAAAATATACTTTAAAAAATCCACGCCTTGGATATGCCATGAAAAAATATACTTAAAAAAATCCAAGCCTTTGATAGGCCTTGAAAAAATATACTTTGAAAAATCCACGCCGTGGATAGGCCTTTAAAAAATATACTTTAAAAAATCCACGCCTTGGATAGGTCCTGAAAAAATATTCTTTTAAAAATCCACGACTTGGATAGGCCCTGAAAAAATATTCTATAAAAAATCCACGCCTTGGATAGGCCTTGAAAAAATATACTTTAAAAAATCCACGCCTTGGATAGGTCCTGAAAAAATATTCTTTTAAAAATCCACGACTTGGATAGGCCTTGAAAAAATATTCTTTAAAAAATCCACGCCTTGGATAGGCCTTGAAAAAATATACTTTAAAAAATCCACGCCTTGGATAGACCCTGAAAAAATATTCTTTTAAAAATCCACGACTTGGATAGGCCCTGAAAAAATATTCTATAAAAAATCCACGCCTTGGATAGGCCTTGAAAAAATATACTTTAAAAAATCCACGCCTTGGATAGGCCAGCAAAAAATATTCTTTATAAAATCCACGCCTTGGGTATGCCTTGCAAAAAAATATTCTTTAAAAAATCCACGCCTTGGATAGGCCTTGAAAAAAAATATTCTTTAATAATTCACGCCTATTATAGTCCTTAAAAAATATTCTTTAAAAAATCCACGTCCAATAACAAACCTCCGTTGAATCTCAGTCCCGTTATCTGAACGTCTGCAGTTTGTTTTTCAATCTAATTGCTTGCCCAACCAAAGAAAATATTTCCAGAACGGAAACGGATGTTGATGTTAGCGGTTAAAACACTTTACATTGTAAATACATTGCCATTATGTTCTGGTATAGGTTTTTTCTTATTTTTCTTTCAACCTCCGGCTAGTCTCAATATACTCCGCAATATCAACAACCTTGTTGTCCGGACGAAGAAACAAATTCCACATTATTTGTTATTACCGTTAATGTTGTTATATGGTTTTGATTGTTATATGGTTTTGAGTAGACTGAAGCATAACCATATATCCGGTCTCATCTCCAGTCTGTTCGCCATTGACCATTTAATGAACATTAAATATTTAATAAATTATTTTAAAGTAATCCTTAGTGCTTTTTGTTTGATATTGAAGGCATGTAATGTTATTAAAAAATATAAAATGGCAGCGGAAGGTATTACAGAGTAAATGCGGAGAAAGTAATTTAATTTATAAAATATATATAAAAATATTCTTTAAATTTAAAAAAATATTCTTTGGATAGGCCTTTAGATTTAAAAAAAATATATTCTTTAAAAAATCCGCGCCTTGGATAGGCCTTGAAAAAATATTTTTAAAAAATTCCTCGCATTAAAGAGACCTACAAAAAATATTTTTTAGAAAATCCAGGCCTTGAAAAAATATTTTTTAGAAAATCCAGGCCTTGAAAAAATATTTTTTAGAAAATCCAGGCCTTGAAAAATATTTTTTAGAAAATCCAGGCCTTGAAAATTTTTTTTAGAAAATCCAGGCCTTGAAAAAATATTTTTTTAGAAAATCCAGGCCTTGAAAAATATTTTTTAGAAAATCCATGCCTTGAAAAAATATTTTTTAGAAAATCCAGGCCTTGAAAAAATATATTCTGTAGAAAATCCAGGCCCTAAAAATATATTCTTTAGAAAATCCACGTAGGCCTAGAAAAAATATTCTTTAAAAAATCCACGCCTTAGATAGGCCTTGAAAAAATATTCTTTAAAAAATCCACGCCTTAGACAGGCCTTGAAAAAATATTCTTTAAAAAATCCACGCCTTAGACAGGCCTTGAAAAAATATTCTTTAAAAAATCCAAGCCTTGGAAAGGCCTTGAAAAAATATTCTTTAAATAATCCACGCCTTGGATAGGCCCAGAAAAAATATTCTTTAAATAATCCACGCCTGGGATGGGCCTTGAAAAAATATTCTTTAAAAAAGCTACGTCTTGGATAGGGTTGGAAATAATATTCTTTGAAAAATCTACGCGTTGGAAGGCCTTAAAGAAATATTTTTTAAAAAATCTACTTATTGGTAAGACTTGGAAAAAATCTCCAGTAAAAAATCTACGCCTTGGCTAGACCTAGAAAAAATATTCCTTAAAAATACACGCCTTTGTTAAAGCCTGACAAATCTACTGTATGCCTTGGTTCTTCAAAATTAAAGCCTTGTTTAGAACTTGAAAAAAAATCCTTTAAATATCCCTGCCTTGGGTATGCATAAAACTATTTTTTTTTTCAAAAACAATTTTTTAAAATATTCTTGAAAAAAATATTCTTAAAAAATTCACGCTTTAAAAAGACCTTGAAAAATATATTCTTTAACCAGTGAGTGAAGCAGTATACTCGGACGTGGCCGACCATACGATACCCTACACAATTACTTTCTAAGGAAGTTTATTCCGAGCCTGGGAAATATTTCGAGGCATTTGCACCCTCTTGCCCGATTAGAGGTCAACAGCAAATCATCCATACACTGACATATTTTCCGAATATTAAGCCCAGTACAGCCCTTCTTATTACTTGTCCAGATTGATTTCAGCGTGGGTTGTATGGTGATGATCGGCTTTCGATCGATTCGAAAAATTGCAAAAAATCAAGTTTTCGCTCTCCTTCATCGGAAAATTATTATCTCATAATCACCGAAAATTATAAGCCCTGTCCTTGACCATAACTGGAACCCCATGGAAAATTTCAAATATATCAGCGTTATATTTCCGCCCTCTAGTATTGTAATGGGTTACTAAATAATATACGTAAGGACCTGTAAATATTTAAGTGTAACTCCCACATCCGAGCACATACGACAATATAATTGGTATCAATTTAAAGGTCAGCCACTCCTCTTAGATATACTATCAACTTCTCTGGTCTATGTCCTTCAGGGGTAAATCTATACGCCATAGAATACACTTTTTGCAATTTTTCACACAAATCAGGGTCCATTTGACCCGCTAAATATTGACAGATCTTTATCAAAACAGGCATGCTTATTCTTTGGCCCGATCCCCTTCTCCATGTAAAAATTCGATAAGTTTGGGCCCTAATTGCGGCCTCTGGAGCGACCAGAAAATCAGACAAAAAAAAAGTTTACAAATTACAAATTATAATGGACATACGGACGGACACACATGTCTAGATCGACTCAGCTAGTCGAGATATGACGATCGGTATACCTAAAGGTGGGTCTAGAACCAATATTTCGCGACGTTAAAAACTCTTGGCGCTGCACAAAGCTATAATACCCTGAAAACATAGTTGTGTAGTGTATAAAAATCTACGCTTTGGTTAGAGTCTGAAATTTTTCCTTTAAAAAATCTAGGTCTTCGAAAGATCTAGAAAAAATATTCTTTAAAAATCCAAGCCTTGTTTAGAACTTGAAAAAATATTTTTTAAAATGTCCATATCTAAGGTAGACCTTGAAAAAATATTCTTTTAAAATCCATGCCTTTTGTAGGCCTCGAGAATATTCCTTAAAATATTCCGACCTTAAGAAGACATTAAAAATTTTATTTTAAAATTCATTTTTTTCATTTTATACTCATTCATGCCCTCCTATACCCTGTATCAAATCAGGATAGGGTATAAAAAAGGCAACACATTCCCCATTGTTGTTAACTTCATGTGTGCACAATAAAATTTTGTAATTAAAGCTAACCATAATAAAAAACTGAAGTAATAGCAATTATTGTTGTTACTGAAAGCTGATGGTATAAAGCCATGGATTCAATAGAGATTGTACAACACAAATGAGCTCCGAATGCCGAACAAAAAACACAACAACAAAAAATTACAACACCAAATTGGTATCGCATCTCTTGTTCGTTACTGATTTTTGAATCCCTATCCACCAAAAACTACAGCAACAACAACAAAAGAATATCAAATAAAACCCCTTCGCTACAATTAAACAAATATACAAATGCTGGCTGAGAATATCTTTATAGCATTTTTATGAGGATATTTGCTGTTTCGTTTGTTTTGTTTTGCGAGGATACCTGAACACAACAGATTTTTATGGTTTACATGAATGAGCGAACAACAAAAAAAAAAAAAAAAAAAAAAAAAAAAAATGGAAATGCAGAAAAACTTGAAATGGTAATGGAGAAAAGTAAAATTGTACATACGGGATGCTGTACCATGTCATTACCGATACGCAATATAAAACTTTAATTTGTTGAAATAAAAAAATTTAACAAATACTCGTACATAATAAATGGAAATATGCGTATCCACATATGCATGCTTTTTTTAGGTAGTGAAGTGAAATCTTTTAGAGGGGGAAAAAACTAACGAAACATAACCGAAATGTTGTTTAAAGTTTTATAGCAAAACATTCGAATATTTGCTCTAACGAATGTTTGTTTTTTTATATTCTGCATTGATACAAATCCTTAAGGGTTCCCTTAATGCAATTATTATACCCTACACAACTATGTTGTCAGGGTATTATAGATTTGTAATGACGCGAAATATTGTTCCTAGACCCAACATTAAGTATACCGATAGTCATATCTCGGCTAGCTGCGTCGATCCAGACATGAGTGTCCGTCCGTCTATTATAATTTGTAAACACGATACAGGTCACAGTTATGGACCAATCTTGACGACATTTTGCATGTAGGATCGGTTTTGGCCAATGAAGAACCCTATTTTTTTTGGTAAAGATCGGTTAATATTTAGGGGATGAAATGGATCAAATACTTAATTGGGTTTTCGGGTTTTCTGGTCGCCAGAACATCGAGAAATTTTACACGGAGAAGGAGATCGCCAAAGAATAAGGCATGCCTGTTTTGATAAAGATCGGTAAATATTTTGCGGGTCAAATAGACGCTGACTTTTTTATGAAAAATTACAACATCTTTATTCTGGGCGTATATATTTACTCATGAACGATATGGACCCTGGATGAGTGGTTGACCTTTAAATTAATACCAATTATATTGTTGTGTGTACTCGGATGCGGGAGTTACTCTTAAATATTTACAGGTGCTTACGTATTCATATATTATTTAGTAACCCATTACCACACTGGAGGCCGAAAATATAGCGCTGATCGCTTTGACATTTTCCATGAGGACCCAGGTATGGTCAAGGATAATGCCTATAATTTCCAGTGATGATCAGATAATAATTTTCGGAGAAAGTGGACGGAAAACTTATTTTTTTTTTGTTTTTTTCTAGTCGATCAATAGGCCACAATTGCAAGCCGAGCATCACAACAGAACCCATGGTGAAAGGAATCTGGACAAGTAATTAGAAGGTCTGTACTGAATACTGGAAATATTCGGAAAATATGTCAGTGTAAGGAAGGGGGTTAATAGAGTGCAAATATCATGAAATATTGTCCAGGCTCGGAATATAGATCCTCAGAAAGTTAGAGTTCCGTGGTAGTTGTGTAGGGTATGTATGGTCGGCCCGTCCAACTATAATGCTCCGCTCACTGATTTTTACATACACATGTCGGTAGAGAGTCAAAATTACAGATATTGAAATGAAGCGATCACTTATACCCTACGGATGTAACCACTAACTTTAATTTTTTAAAGAGCTTTTGTGTGGGTTTAAGAATAGGAAATATAAAGGACATCCATAAGCATACATTTTGTATAATATAAACAGCATAGGCTTAGATAGGATGGTGGACTCGACACATTGCAACAATATAGATCGAAATACTGAAAGCTTAAATGGAATCGGAGGATAAAGTATTCAAAAAGGCACAAAATTACAGCTAATGCGAGATTTACGTTGCGACACGATTCGACGTACACTAACCTGAACCCTCAGGCGAGATATCCTAAAGTCAAGGGA
The DNA here is from genome assembly GCF_032173495.1 of Musca vetustissima. Taxonomy (NCBI): domain Eukaryota; kingdom Metazoa; phylum Arthropoda; class Insecta; order Diptera; family Muscidae; genus Musca; species Musca vetustissima. Next base: position 10,039 of record NW_026880187.1, read on the forward strand.
AGTCGAAAATTTGGTAAAAAAGTGCGTATCCATGATTTTATAAGTGACAACTTTAGGTGCCTGTCTGGTTGAACCTGTCATCTAAATTTTGTATGGAGGATATAATAATTTTTTTGGGACAATATTGATAATTTTTGGTAGGGAGATTTTATACCCAATGAGAATACAATCATCAAATAAAACCAGTAAGGAAAGTAGTAAAGTCGGACTGGGCCGACTATATGATACCCTTCACCACTTTGGGTTATTCTACATATGTATCCTAACAGACGTCGTCTTTTCGAAGGAACATTGACATGAAATTGAACGAATCTAACCCGATTTTTTTCGAAATTTAACACACGAGCTATGGAAGGGACAGATATCCATCTCAAAGACACGGAAATCCCCAAAAACATGCAGAACAATAGCAACATGAAGTGTGAATAAAAATACAGAAAAACCACAACATTTCTGTAAATACACTTGACATGAGCGAACAAATATATAATAGAGGTTGTTAGAAATACTTCAACGTACAAAACATTCAATTATAGTAACTTCAGTACATTGTAGGAAATTGTATGCCGGTCGGTCAAACTTTGGATCTTTAGGGCACAATTTACATTAAATCGGACTGATATGGGAGCTAATCTAAATCGAAAGCGATTTTCACACATCATTAGCACACATCATTCTGGACCTATTTCAGTACCCTATGCCAAATTTTGTGCAAATCGAAAGATATATAGACACCTTGGAGCCCCATTTACCTTAAATCGGACGAAAATATATATGGGTGCTATATATAAATCTGACCCGATTTTCTCGAAATTTGGTTCACGTCATTCTAGACTCAATGGAGTACGCCATGCAAAATTTCGCGCATATCAAAAGATATATAAGGACTTTGTTGCACCATTTCCATAAAATCGGACAAAACTATATTTGGGAGCTATATATAAATCTGAACCGATCTTCTCGAAACTTAGCAGACATCATTCTAGACACAGTTCAGTATACTATGCAAATTTTCGTGCAAATCGAATGATATCTAGGGGCTTTGGTGGACCATTTACATAAAATCGGACAAAACTATATATGGGAGCTATATCTAAATCTGAACCGATTTTCTTCAATTTCAATAGAATTCGTCCATGGGCCAAATGTATTTCCATATGTATTTTGAACGGGTGTCTGATTGAAATTAAATTTTTAACTGTGCGGCGTTGTAAGGATACATATGTACAATATAGCCAAAGTGGTGAAGGGTATCATATAGTCGGCCCAGTCCGACTAGATAGGCGTGGATTTTATAAAAGTATGTTTTAGGGACCAACACAAGGCGTGGATTTTTTAAAAATATTTTTTCTGGCAAAAACATAAGGTGGGACCACAGATAGGCGTAGATTTTATAAAAATATTTTTTCTGTCAAAAACACAAGGCGGGACCACAGATAGGCGTGGATTTTTTAAAAATATTTTTTCCTGCAAAAACACAAGGCGGGACCACAGATAGGCGTGGATTTTATAAAAATATTTTTTCTGCCAAAAACACAAGGCGGGACCCCTATCTGTGGCATGGATTTTATAAAAATTTTTTTTTCTGTCAAAAACACAAGGCGGGACCACAGGCGGGACCCCTATCTGTGGCATGGATTTTATAAAAATTTTTTTTTCTGTCAAAAACACAAGGCGGGACCACAGATAGGCGTGGATTTTTTAAAAATATTTTTCAAGGCCACAGATAGGCGTGGATTTTATAAAAATATTTTTTTCTGTCAAAAACACAAGGCGGGACCACAGATATGCGTGGATTTTTTAAAAATATTTTTTCTGGCAAAAACACAAGGCGGGACCACAGATAGGCGTGGCTTTTATAAAAATATTTTTTTCTGGCAAAAACACAAGGCGGGACCAAAGATAGGCGTTGATTTTATAAAAATATTTTTTCTGCCAAAAACACAAGGCGGGACCACAGATAGGCGTGGATTTTATAAAAATATTTTTTCTGGCAAAAACACAAGGTGGGACCACAGATTGGATTTTATAAAAATATTTTTTTCTGACAAAAAACACAAGGCGGGATCACAGATAGGCGTGGATTTTATAAAAATATTTTTTGTGACAAAAACACAAGGCGGGATCACAGATAGGCGTGGATTTTATGAAAATATTTTTTTTGGCAAAAACACAAGGCGGGACCGCGTGGATTTTATGAAAATATTTTTTCAGCCAAAAACACAAGGCGGGACCACAGATAGGCGTGGATTTTATAAAAATATTTTTTCTGCCAAAAACACAAGGCGGGACCACAGATAGGCGTGGATTTTATAAAAATATTTTTTCTGCCAAAAACACAAGGCGGGACCACAGATAGGCGTGGATTTTATAAAAATATTTTTTTTTGGCAAAAACACAAGGCGGGACCACAGATAGGCGTGGATTTTGTAAAAATATTCTATATTAGGGAAATCTATATATCCTATGAAAATATATCCATGAGTCCACAGAAATGTATAGTCCGAGCAGGTATTTTCATCATGCTTATATTCAAAAAAAAACCGGTGATATTTTGCAATATTTTCTTTCTTTGTTAAAAATATTTTTTCTATAACTAAAACTTACCTGTTCCAGTTGTCCTTGTGGGGTATTCCTTGAAGCTGATATTAATTTTAATGAAATCTATACAAGTTTCAAATTCATTTGGATGCTCAAATTGCTATTTCATTGAAAATACGGAGCATCGATTCACACTAATTTTTTTTAATTACAATACAAAAACATATCATAAAAGATCCGCATGTCCCTAACAAACAGTAGAAGGGTAACATGAAGGAGTTATATATTGTGATTTAGTGGCTATGTGAGACGACAATAAAATTAGAGGTGCACTAAACATTACATACCAGAGAGATATATGTAGAGAGGGAGAGATACGGTGTGAGTGATGCTTACAGAGAAATAGAGAGAGACAATGTATAGACACACATACACACAGACACAGTGAAGCCTGGCGTATACAAATGCAACACTGCTGCTTACAATTACACAAATCACATAATTCAATACAAAATTTTAAGTCAATACAAAAAAAGTAATAAAATAACAAGAATATTGACAACAAACGGAAAAAAATTTAAGCTATACAAAAGGTGTTGATATTTGTTTGTTAAACAATAGAGAAAAAAATTGAAAAGAAGAAAATTATTTAAAAAAATTCAAAAAAAATTAAATATAACAAACCAACCAAAAGTTATATAAACTTTAATACTATATAACATATACATACATACATTTATAATGGAAATATTTTTTTATAAATATTTTTTTGTTATTATTTTATTTTTGTGGTGGGGTGCAGTTTGCTTTTATTGTAAATTCTTGTAAAATTTGTGCTCTAGTTTTGTGGATTTTTTTTCAACACAAAATATCAAAGGTGCAGGAAAATATTTTTAAAATAAAATAAAAGATTATTCATATAACAAAAAACTAACAACAACAAAAAGTGTTCAAAATAAATATGACTGGGGTTTTCAAAAACATCTATATTTTTAAATATTATTTTTATTGGATTTGTAGTTTCTATTATTTTGCGTTTATGTGAGTATGTCTGTGTGTTTTGTTTTCTTTTGTCTAGAGACCAAAAATGTTTGGATTTTAAAGAAAAAAATATTAAAAAAAAATTTTATAACAAATAATACTGAACATGTATTTAAATTGGTGTATATTATTTTCTGTTGTTGTTGTTGCTTTTCTTGTGTAAATTATTTTTTGGAATCTATTTATATATATATATATATATTTGTTTCACAAACATGGTTTTGTGTGAAAATAAATAACTGTTGTTTTTTATTTATTGATTGTCCGAAATATTCTAGTTGTTCATTGTTGTTATTCTTTGTATTTCTATTTTTATTTTTGGTGATGAGTTTTCAATGTTTTTTATTACATATGATGGGTTTTCTTTTTTTCGTGGGTTTTCCATATTGTCATAGCTATTTGTTTGCTTTGTTGTGTGACAAAAAATAAAGAATAGCAACGAATTGCAATATTTGAACTGTTAATTAAACATTGGCGCTAAATATTGAAATATGGACAGCATTTTTTTTTGGGCGAAAAAATAGGGTTTTTGACAATATGACAGACATATTCCAATTTAAAATGGATATGCAACAAAGTACGAGTGCATAAATTTGTATTTGAGAACAAAAAATATTAAAACTGTTAGTTGAACTCAGGCTGTGTATTTGCCAAAAACTAGTTATATTGGTTCAATTCGGTTCAGATTTAGAAATAGCTCCCATATATATTTTCGTCCGATTTATTGTAAATGGTGCACCAAAGTCCTTGAAAATCATTTGATTTGCACGAATTTTGGCATAGCGTATTAAGTTAAGTCTAGAATGATGTGTTTTGAGTTTCCTGAAAATCGGTCCAGTTTTAGATATAGCTCCCATATATAGTTTCATCCGATTTTAGGTAAATGGTCTACCAAAGTCCCTATATATCTTTCGATTTGCACGAAATTTGGTATAGGTTATTGAATTAGGTCTAGAATGATGTGTGCTAAGTTTCGTGAAAATCGGTTTAGATTTATATTTTCGTCCGATTTTATGTAAATGGTGCACCAAAGTCCCTATATATATTTCGATTTGATCGAAATTTGGTATAGCCTACTGTATTAGGTCTAGAATGATGTGTGCAAAGTTTCGTGAAAATCGGTTCAGATTTAAATAGCTTCCCATATATAGTTTCGCCCGATCTAAGGGAAATGGTGCACCAAAGTCCTTGAAAATCATTTGATTTGCACGAATTGTGGCATAGCGTATTAAATTAAGTCTAGAATGACGTGTGCTAAGTTTCCTGAAAAACGGTTCAGATTTAGATATAGCTCCCATATATATATTCGTCCGATTTTATATAAATAATGCACCAAAGTCCTTATATATTTTTCGATTTGCACGAAATTTGGCATAGCGTACTAAATTGAGCATAGAATGATGTGTGTTAAGTTTCCTGAAAATCGGTTCAGATTTAGATATAGCTCCCATATATATTTTCGTCCGATTTATTGTAAATGATGCACCAAAGTCTCTCGATTTGCACGAAATTTGGCACAGCGCAATGAATTGGGTGTAGAATTATGTGTGTTAAGTTTCCTGAAAATCGGTTCAGATTTAGATATAGCTCCCATATATATTTTCGTCCGATTTGATATAAATAATGTACCAAAATCCTTATATATCTCTCGATTTGGACGAAAATTGGCATAGCGTACTAATTTAAGCGAAGAATGATGTCTGTTAAGTTTCCTGAAAATCGGTTCAGAATTAGATATAGCTCCCATAATTTTGTCCTATATATCTTTCGATTTGCACGAAATTTGGCACAACGTAATGAATTAGGTCTAGAATGATGTGTATTAAGTTTCCTGAAATAGGTTCCGATGAAAATTTTAGTGCCGGTTGCAGAATGATCCAATTATGGATCCAATTTCGTTTTACTGGTCATTTAAAAATGCGACGCCTGTTAGGATTCATCTGTTGAATATACCCAAAGTGGTGAAGGGTATCGTAAAGTCGGGCCCGTCCTACTTTACTACTTTCCTTACTGGTTAATTTTGTATATTGTTGTCTTTATTGTTTGTTGGAGGAAATAAATACCTGATAATATATACTGCTAAAAAAGAAGTCCTACCACCACATATAGAGACCTTCAGATCTCAAGTGAAAAGGAAATATCTCTAAAGTAGCTGACCGAAATTTATTTTGTATATTGTTTTCGCGATAGGTCGCGTAATAATGGGATAACAATAAACTGATAATTTGTTATTGGTGGTTTCTCTCATAAAGCTGAAGAAATGTAGATCTATACTGATCTATTACAAACATTCCGAACTCCAAAATGGACCTAACATTTTACCTGTTAAGTAATCATATGGTGGAAGCTATACCATTTACTTTTACTTAAAAAAATTAAAATTATATTAATAAAAATTAAAATATCGACTCTATTTTTTTCTAACATATATCCAATATTTGATAAAAATTTTTAATATTTTTTTTCAAAAAAAAAAAAAAAAAAAAAAACAGTAAGGAAAGTAGTAAAATCGGGCTGGGCCGACTACTTTGGGTATATTCTACATATGGGTATTCTCATTTTTTTTATTTCCATTAAAAACAATTGTTTTGATTTGATCTTTATCAATAAATGAACCGACTAACATCAATCCATATACATGCTTGTCTGCAACCTTTGCTAAATTTCAATGGGACAAATTTGAATAAACCGATTTATAGCACACTTGATACACCCTATTCGATAATATCTGGAAGCTATGTCTGCATCTGCACCCATTACAAAAAAGCGCAATCAATCTAGTCTCAATTGAATACGTTGAGCAAAATTTCGTGTCAATCGGAGGAGCTTGGTGCACCATTTACCTAAAATCGGACGAAAATATATATGTGGCAGATATATCTAAATCTGCATTTTCAGGAAAATTAACACACATCATTTTAGAATTAATTCCGTGCGTTATACAAATTTCTTGCAAATCGAAAGAAATGTAGAGGCTCTGTGTACAACTTTTACACAAAGTCGGGCGAGAATATGTATGTGAGCTATATCCAAATCTGAACAGATTTCGTGCAAATCTAATGATTTTCAGGGACTTTGGTGCACCATTTACCTAAAATCGGGCGATACTATATATGGGAGTTATATCTAAATCTGAACCGATTTTCCCGAAATTTAGCACACATCATTGTCGACTTAATTTAGTACAATATGCCAAAATTCGTGGAAATCTAAAGATTTTCAAGGACTTTGGTGCACAATTTTCTTAAAATCGGTCGAAAAAATATATGGGAGCTATATCTAAATCTGAACCGATTTTCTCCAATTTCAATAGGGTTCGTTCTTGTGCCAAACTAATGGCCTGTGCCAAATTTCATCAAATTCGGATCATGAATGCGGTCTGTACTTTGCTCACAAAAATACATGGACGGACGGACGGACGGCCCGTCTGTCTTTCATAAATCGACTCAGAATGTGATTCTATGCATATTATCAAAAGGAACCATGGGTCTATCTCGATTCCTTTTGCTGTTACAAACATATGCACTGTACCACAGTGTGGTGAAGGGTATAAAAAACTTGGTTTTTAGCTGGTATTGTTCCCCAAACCAGTAAGGAATGATCGGACGAAGCCGACTATATGATAACCTCCACCACTTTGAGTAAATACAAGAGATGATAATGTGTACAATAACCTTTTGACAGAAGAGTCATAGCATCTTTGGAAGGTCATTGAAATGGAATCGGGCGACAAACAATTTGTGATCTACATAGATATTTGAATCAACACAAAAACCATACTCATACCAATCTAAAATCTATGAAAAATGTCATGTCAATCGGGCAGACTTAGATTTGTTGGTGTAACATACATATGTATGAAATCCAGCAATATTATGTATGGACGCCATATGTAAATCGGAACCGATTTCAACAAAACATCACAAACATCAAACTGGACAGTTCGCTGTGAAATTATTTTATATAAATCGAACAAACATTGGGTGTTTGGTGCACTATTTACATAAAATCGGACAAAACTATATATGGGAGCTATATCTAAATCTGGACCGATTTCAACAAAAGTTTGCTACGTAAATAAGGACCTAATTCAAAATTGTGTCTCAATCGAACAAATATTTCTAAATCTTAACCGATTGTCTCCAATTTTAATATGATTCGTCCTTGAACCAAATAAGTGACCTGTGCAAAATTTAATCCAATTCGGATCATAAATGCGACCTGTACTTTGTATAAAATTTAACCTAGATAGATATCTAATTTCCTTTTGCGTGTTACAAACATATGCTCAATGACATAATACCCTGTACCACAGTGTGGTGAAGAGTATAAAAACCTACGCTTATAGCATCTATTATACTTAAAATATATTTTCAACATACCACCATCTGGTCAAAAATATTTGTTTTAATCCTTGTTATTTAATAATTTGGCAGTTTTGTGGTTGTCCTTTAACAAATATATTTTTTTTTTTAAATTCACACTCGGTAGACTTTTCAAATTAATGTTTAAAACATCCAAGTCTAATTGGTTTTGAAATAATATTTTTTACTTTTTATTAAGCCATGCGCATCCCTTTTGACGAGGAGTAAAATAATTCTTCAAAAAGTATTTTTCAAAAAATCATGTTTATAGCATCGATAGTCCGCGAAAAATATTTGTAAAAAATTCAAGTTTATAGTTCTGATTCCCGTTGATAAAATATTTTTTCAAAATTATTAACGCTGTTACACGTACTAAAAAATCTGACTTAGTTTTATGGGTCGATTACGGATGGTAACCATAGTTTAGTGGCATTGCCAGTTACCCAATTTGAATTATGGATGGCAACTGTTGTCAACTTCAGTTGCTTCAAATAGAATTTTTCGGCAACCATTTATTTCTGGTTGCTGTTTAAATTTGTAGGCTTCCCATAATGGCTTATATTACTACAAAAGAACAATTTGAGGTCTTAATTGCCCGGATGGAAGTTCAACCATCGATAGTGGCTTTGGTCATTTCAGAGGACCTTAACTACTATGGTCCACCAACACGCATTCAAATGAATGACAGATTGTGGCGAACATCTTCTTTTGGGCCCATGATATGTGTCATCTATACATCCGACAACACCCGGGAACTTTGTTTTCATCCTCTGTAAATTTGGAAAAAAATCATATTTTACACAGTTTTTCCTCTGTTAGCCGAACAACTTCGGCCAAAACCACCGACATTGTGGGTTGAGCCATACCAAGGTTGAAGTCATTGCCATGGAACTTTTGAAAACTTCCCTCCGCAAAAAAACCTCTCAGAGCTGCACGTACTTTTAAGATGGGAGGAATTGATGTTTGACCGCCGAGTTTTTCGTAAATCAGGGTTTAAGGCTTCAACAAGTACACCACTGCATCTTCTGTTAGCCGAAAATACGTCTTCAAGCTAAATTAATTATTTTTTATAAGTTGTACATTATTTTTTCTCATTTCCCGGCTATTAAAGAAAATAAAATGCCACTGACCACAAACCAAAAAAGTAAGGTATTAATTTATTTTTTGTGTTTGATTGTTTGTGTGTCTGCGGTCTCAGTCATTTCTATGGTTTTAAAAGAACTTATTCAAAAATCTATTTTGAGTGAGAAATTTCAGGTTGGTGTAGAAAATTGCTTTTGGTAATTTTCTTTTTTTGATAATAATTGTTGTTGGATTATTTGGTTTGCTATTTGTTTCCATTCATTTATTTATTTCTTGTCTCTGGGGATTTTATTTTTTACGCAAAAGGGGTTGCCATTTATAATAAATTTCTCATGGCAAATGGAAAATTGGTCGAAAATAAGAAAGAGAGGTAATATTCGTAATGATTAATGAATTCGTAATATGAATTCGAAGCGATTTGAATATTTTGAGATGGATGTCTAATGGAGATCTCTGGGTCCGAGAAATTTCTCCTATATAGGCTATTAATAAGTACAATTTGTTTCTCTGTAATACACATATTCGTAGCGAAATTCCGTATATAATCAAAAACATAATTGAATGCAAATAATGTCCAAAAATATATATTATCGACCAAAAAGATTACTAACCAGTGAGCGGAGCAGTATAGTCGGAAGGAGCCGACCATATGATACCCTACACAACTTCCACGAAAATCGAACTTTATGTGGTTGTATATTCTGAGCTTTGGCGATATTTGCACTCTCTTGACAGACTAGATGTCAACAAATATTTCTAATATTCAATAGACGAGGGCTGTACTTGTCTACATTCTCTTTACCGTGGGTTATGTTGTGATGTTGGGCTTTCAATTGTGGCCTATAGATCGACTCGAAAAAAAACACAAACAAATTAAGTTTTCGGTCCACTTCATCCCAAAATTATTATCTGATCATCACCGAAAATTATAGGCGTTGTCCTTGAGCAAAGCGATCAGCGCTATGTTTCCGCCCTCTAGTGTGGTAATGGGTTACTAAATAATATCTCAGTACGTAAGCACCCATAAATATTTAAGTGTAACTCCTACATACGAGTACATACGACCATATAATTGGTATTAATTCAAAGGTCTACCACTCCTCTTGAACATACTATCAACATCTCGGGTCTAGGTCCTTCATGGGCAAAAATATACGCCATAGAATACAAATTTTGTAATTTTTTCACACAAAAGTCAGGGTCCATTTGGCCCGCTAAATATTGACCAATCCTTATCAAAACAGGCATGCTTATTCTTTGCCCCGATCACCTTCTCCATGTAAAATTTCTCTATGTTCGGGCCATAATTGCGGCCTCTGGAGACCAGAAAACGGTAACCGATCTTTACCAAAAACAATATTCGATCATTTACGAGGTTCTTATTAACGGTATGTATATATTTTTAATAATTCTAGTCCCTATAAAATCTGAAAATGCTACTAATTTCCTCTTTGCAAAACTCTCCCAACCTGGACAACCCTCCTACAGAACAGCACAAAATAAAACAGAGAAAGAAAAAAAAAACATTGTAAGAATTACCTACAGAAAATTGAGGAATTATATTTTTAAGTGCTCTATGAAAAATATTAAGTGCCAAAATGGTTTTCCGACAAATGAAAAATATGGCTTGTTTCCGTTTTCATTTCTGCTGCAGGAAATGTTATTTTCTTCTTCTTGGTTGGGTGTTAGGTTGGTAGCGGTTTGCCGAGGTAGACGAGGTAGACAAAGAATACTGGCAAATGTTTGGTGATTATTTTCAACTTTGTATTATATTTTGGTTATTTTTGCGACGCCATAATAGTTATGTTTATGGTTTCGGTTATTCTACTTAAAGACCCATTTTTTTTTTTATTTTAAATGTTCTTGGGGTTTTGTTCGTTTGTGTGCTGCTGTTGTTTGAGTGTCTGTTCTTTGGTCATAATGCCTTACGACTAAGTAATTGAAATGCGAGGAAAATTGTTTTGACCTCAATCATAAAAAAGAACGAAACGGAGGCAACACATTCACACAAACAAGGCAACAAATAAATAAAAACACAATATGACACTAGAGATGAATTGTGGTTTCTTTATAATTATGAATGGTTTGTTTCTTTTAATTACTATTGTTTTTGGGAAATTAAAAAAAAAAACCGGTTCTTAAGTCGTTTAGAGAGGAGAGAAGTTGAAAATAGAAAAAAAAAATGAAAAGACTAAGACAAGCGTGAAATTTTTAAACAATTTAAAGGACAATCCTTTAAATCGTCTTCACACAAAAAATATGAAAATCCACGCCTGTGCTTAATATTTTAAAGGATCAATAAATCCGTGCATTTTTTTATTTAAAAAATATTTTTTCAAGGACTAAAATAGGCGTGGATTTTTTTAAGAATATTTTTTCAAGGAATACCATAAGCGTAGATTTATCAAAGAATATTTTACAGACTAACAGAAGCGTGGTTTTTTAAAGAATATTTTTTTTAAGGACCATTCAAGGCGTATATATTTTACAAATATTTTATAAAATAACATCAAAGTAATCAAACCAGACGAGTTTTTTTAATTCTTTTTAAGAACTCAAACAAGGCGTGGAGTTTTAAAGAATATTTTTTAAGTACTCAGACTAGACGAGTATTTTTTTTAATATTTGCTAAAAGTCTCATTGAAGAAAAACAGATTTACGATTTACAGGGTATTATGTCTTTGTGTATATGTTTGTAACAGGCAAAAGGAATCGAGGTAGGCCCATGGTTCCTATAAGAATATGCATAGAATCAATTTCTGAGTCGATTTATGCATGTCCGTCCATCCGTCCGTCTGTCCGTTCATATATTTTTGTGAACAAAGTTTTGTTGGAATCGGTTCAGATTTAGTATATATAATTTCGTTCGATTTTATGTAAATGGTGCACCAAACTCCCAATATTGGCCCGATTGAGACAACATTTTGCATAGCGAATGCAATGGAGGAAAAAATTGTGTGTGATAAGGATTGTTGAAATCGGTTCAGATTTTGATATAGGTCTTACATATATTTTTAAGCCGAAGGGCTTATGTTTGCTCGATTTACATGAAATTTGGCAGAGGGTATTAAATTGAATATAGAGTGATAATAAAAAACAATTAGGTCTATGCATTTATATATAGCTCCCATACAGAGGTTTACTCCATTTTATACAAACGGTACACCAAAGAATTCAAGTCTGCCCGTTTGACATGCAATTTTTCATTGATCAGAATGGTATGTGTATGGGGTTTTTTCAATTGGTTCAAATATCTATCTAGATAGCAAATTTAATTTCGCCCGATTCCAATGCTCAATGGTCCTCCAAATATTCTATGTCTGTTCTATCTACAGAATATTGTAGATATTAACATCTCTTGTATGTACCCAAAGTGTTGAAGGGTATCACATAGTCGGCCCGTCCGACTTTTGAACTTTCCTTACTGGTTTTAAAATATTTTTTGTAAAGTCTAACATAAGGCGTGGATTTTTAAAGAATACTTTTTCAAGGACTCTGATAAGGCGTGGAATTTTAAAGAATATTTTTTAAGGACTTAGTTTGCCTAAGTCCTTAAAAAATGGATTATTTAAACAATATTTTTTCAATGACTCAGACAAGGTGTTGATTTATAAAGAAAGCGTGGATTTTTTAAAGAACTCAGACAATGCGTGGATTTTTTTCAAAGACTTCCCAAGGCAGGGATTTTTCAAAGACTTCCCAAGGCGTGGATTTTTAAAAATTGTTTTTAAGGACTAACAAAAGTTGTGGATTTTTAAAGACATTTTTCAAGGACTAACAGATGACGTGGATTTTTAAGAGTTATTTTTCAAGGACTAACAGATGACGTGGATTTGTAAAAATTATTTTTCACCACAAGGTGTGGATTTTTTAAAGAATATTTTTTCATATTGCCTGGATTTTTTAAGAATATATTTCTAGGACCATCACCACAAGGTATGCATTTTAAAGAATATTTTTTGAAGGATGAATATAAGCGTGGAGTTTTCAGAGAATATATTATTCAAGCAAATATATTATTCAAGAAAATACCTTTTAAGGACTATCATAAATCCAGAATTCCCAAAGAAATCCGAATAGAAATTATGATATTTTAAAAAAGTAGAAAATATACCTCCCGAAATCCTTAAAGATTTCAATTCATGAACTAACAGACATTTATAAGTCCTTAAAAAACATTATTTTTTCAGGGACCCGAAATTCTTAACGAAAATATTTTTTCAAGGATTAACAGAAGTCCTACAGAAATTATTTTTTTCAAGGACTAACAGTAAAGTCTTTAAATAAAATAATAAATTGCTATTCGCACATAGCGTATTCACAATACCTAAAATCGGTCTGGCTATGCCATGCATCCCCAGGGGGAAAATGCATCTATAACCATCAATGTACCATAAATAAGGCGGGGTCGTTATTCCGGCGCTCTGCAAAACATTTCTTTAGTTTCGAAGAACCCGGAATCCCATATTACAGCCACTTCGGAAGGAAATGTAGTTATAACCTTTAATATTCCGAAAACGGAACGCGACAAATATATGGGGAACAAATGGACCCATATGGAAATATTCCCGAAATGGAACATGACAGTCACTTCACTGGGGAAATTCGGCAAAAACTTTCAAAGTATCGAAAATAGGGCGAGATCTTTATATAAAGTGGACCAAGACTGAACATCACTCTGAATGCCAAATCACAAGTACAAGACATTATTTTGAAAATGGAATCTAAATTACAGCTTCTATAATTGGAAAAAGCGGCTAAACCTTTAAAATGCGTTGTCCTTGAAAAGTTATTCGTTAAGAATACATTCCCTAGAAAAAATCCAAGGTTGAAACAGACTTTTAAAACTGTTGTTTAAAAAATTCCGTATTGAGTGATTTTCAAATGATTTATACCGACATTAGCCCAAAAATATGTAGAGGACAAAAATTCTCGGATTTTTATTTTTCCTCAAAAAATATCTTATTCTGGAACTTGATAAAACACTCGCTTATTAAATTTTCAAAAATATACACTTATATTGAACCGGGTTCTTTTAAATATATATTGTGGTCCTTGCAAATTTTTAAAAACTTCTTGAAAAAATAATATTTTAAGAAATCAACGATTCATGTAGTAAATTTCTTTAATTCTTTTTATGTTCGTCCTCAATGTAATATTTTTTATATGACCCATACTTAATATAAAAAATATGTTTTAAAAACCAAACACCTACATTAGCTCCTTAAAAATAATCCACGCTCATATTGATACAAGAAAGAATATTTAAAGAAAAAATGCTCGATTTTGATGATTCTTGAATTAATATTTTTTTATAAAGAATTCATTCATTAACGTTTTTGAAAAAATTAATGACAGTCAGTGTAATTTACGTTTACATTCAAAATCCCAGTACGTCGGACGGGGCCGACTTTATTATACCACCACTTTGGGTATATTCAACAGATGTGTCCTAACAGACGTCGCATTTATCAAAAAATATTGACATGAAATTGGAAGAACTTAATTATGCAATCTTTGTCTATATGTTAACCGAAAATGGTTTTGAAAAAATATACGGCCAAAAAAATCATTCTAGGCTTAATTTAATACGTTGTGTAAAATTTCGTGTCAACCGGACGAACATGATAAGTGTGGTGCAACACTTACTTAAAATCTGACGAAACCATATATGGGACCTATATCTAAATCTCAACAAAATTGTCCCAATTTTAATAGGGTCCATCCAATTCGGATTAAAAAATGCAGCCAAACTTTTTTTTACAATTTTATACCAACTGACGGACAAATGGACGGACATGCATAAATCTTCTGAGTCGATTCTATGCATATTCTCAAAAGGAACCATGGGTCTATCTCGTTTCCTTTTGTTTGTTACAAACATATGCACAAAGACATAATAACCTGTACCTATATAACCTGTATATTCTAGAGAATAGTTTTATTTAGAGGAGCTATAAATATTAATTTTCAATAATATTTCATGAATGCTATTATAATTTATTTTTTTTTTTAATATTTGTTATAAGTCTTAAATCATAAATTGCTATTTATTAGCAATTCTTTTTCATTTCATAAAATATGTTCAATGAGTGCAATAGTTGTGCATGACTGTAATATGCAGATACATCGTGCGTATACGCTATGGCGAGTGATATTAATTATACGACCTAAAGTACATTGGTGTAAGAATTATTGGATGTTACTGGTATTGTCTGTCATTGCTTATGTGTTTGTGTGTGTATATAATAATTTATTATTATTATGAAAATAATTAGTAAATTATTATTTATTTAAATAAATATATAAATCACACATAAATACCAAAGAGTATTAAATATATAAAATTTGTGAACAAAATCAAAATTTGTGTTAATAAATATTAAAAAAATTGACACAAAAATTAAAAAAAACACATTTGCAAACTTCTTTTGTTTGAATAGTTCAAAAATCCATCCATTGTGGCACATAACAAACGTGAGTATGTTCTTTTTTTCGGCACAATTAAAATGCACTTTCACATCATCATTATGATTATTTTTTTAAGATTGTATAATCAGCAAGATCATCATCATCATTATTATTGATTAACATCATTATCATTATCATCATCAGCAGCAATCAAAACACAATCAACGGCAGCAACAGATCGGCGTTTAAACAGTATAACAGTTTTTAGATTTAGATTCTGTGTTTTATAAAGCTATGATCTTTCATGGTAGTATTAAAAATAATATTTATTTTTTCTAAATTAAAATTAAATGTAAGAAATAATAAAAACTGTAAAAATATAATACTCTGAAAAGATAATATTTGCTTTCATTGTAAATAAATTCACTGCAAGGATTTTTATAATTTGCTATAAAAAATTATATATTCGTTTTAAAAAATCTATGAAGTATATAATTGTTCATTTAAATATTTTATATATTACATAAAAAATATATATTTATACTTGTCATATATATATATAACTAGAAGAAAATTATGTATACATAAAATAAATAAATTTAAATAAAGAAATAACAATTACAGTTTAGAGGGGGGCGCTCACCACAAAACAACTCCATATATAAATTACAAGATTCATTGAAAGGAATAACAATGCATGGTTCGGAAGATATATATTTTTTGGTGAAACAAATTAAAATAATTTTCATAAACAAATTCATAAAAATTATTTCGTTTTTACAGACATTTTTTTTTCTAACACAAAATAAAAAATTATAAAAAAATTAAAATCATATTTAACGCTTCATTATTCGTTATCACTTTCATATCCCTTATTTGGAATCAACCAATTGGAAAATGGGGGACATAATTGGATAGGTAACATTTTTGTCTATATTCAAATAATCAGTTTTTAAATGTTGTTGACTGGTAAGAGAGAGAGAGAGGGTTTTGGTGGTTGGTGCTAATTCATTCCATTCGAACACAATCCAACATTGATAGATATTTTTGTCTTGTGAATATAGCTTCTATATACACAAATTTGAGTAGTCAATGTAGCTGTTATACCGCCGCATTCCTCCAATAGATTAAACGGAGCTAACAAATAAATTAATGCATAAAAATCTAAGAACACAATTTTAAAAGAGTTAATGACAGCAGATGCGACCTATTACTAAAAATGCCAAGAAAATAAAAAATGCAAATGGAATAAAAGTAATGAAATAAAGTAAAGAAATAAAACATACTCAAATCCCATGCAACTTCTAGGACGTACGATAGCACTAGAATCCGGTTAAAATCGATTGATTCTTACCAAAAAAATGTTAATACTAAGATGAGATTTATGAAACATCACATTTATAAAAAGGTTTTTATGATTGCTAAACAAATTTGCATTTTTGAAACATTTTATATTAATTACTTCACCACTCTGTGGTACAGGGTATTATGTCTTTGTGCCTAACGCCATGGTTCCTTTTGAGATAACCCCATGGTTGCTTTTGAGATTATCCATAGAATCACTTTCTAAGTCGATTTATGCATATCCGTCAATCCGTCTGTCTGTATGTCCATGTTAAATTGTAAACAACGTACAAGTTGCATTTATGATCGGAATTAGATGAAATTTGGCCTAGCTCATTTATTTGGCCCAAGAAGCAACCATATTGATATTGAAATTGGGAGAAATCGGTTCAGATTTTGTTATAGCTCCCATATATATTTTCCTCCGATTTCAAGTAAATGGTGCACCAAAGACCCAAACTTAAGCCGATTGGAACACAACTTTGCAGAACGCACTGAAGTTATTATAACGTATTTTAAGTTTGCATTCAAAATTCCTTATTCCTTGCTGGTGTATTATGTAGTAGTAGGTTGTTCATGGTCTGAAAAAAGTAGTGTTCCAAGTTGGAACTTAAACCTACCGAAAATTAAACAGGATATTTGTATGGTGCCTATTTTAAAATATTACCTATATTGAATAATATCCGCATAGAGTTCTTTTTATTCACCAGGAATCCAAAAAATCCAAATATTGTGTGGCGAAAAAAATAAATCCATTGTTTTTTCGTCGAAAATGTCGATAAAATCGGAGAAATGGTCGAAGTTGATCGGCATGTTAACAGTCGTAACATCGCCTAGGAGCTGTTTTAAACCATGGATTCTAAAAGAAGGTCGATGTTTGGGTGTCACACAAATTAACAGAAAACATAGGATGGATCGAATTTCCATCTGCAAAACGTTAGCCAAACGGATTAAGATAGACCTATTTCTAAAAACGGATGGTGACTGGAGATGTGAAATGGATCACATACGATAACCCTGTGCGAAAACGATCGTGGCCAAAGAGCGGTGAAACAACTCAAAAGTTGGCCAAACCAGGACTAACGACCAGGAAGGTTCTGCTACGCATTTGGTTGGATTGGAAGGGGATTTTTTTTATTAAGAGTTGCTTCCATATGGCCAAACGTTAAATTCTGATCTCTACTGTTGGGAAGTTTTAATGCATCCGCCATACAATCCGAACTTGGGACCAAGCGATTATCACCTAGGTATCTAGGGAGGATTGTGAAAATCGAATGCTAGAAATTTTTTTTGCAAATATAGAGCAAGTCTTTTATGCGAGAGTCATTATAAAGTTACCTTTAAAATGGCAACAAATCATACAACAAAACGATGCATATTTGTCCCTAATCGGACAGTCCGAAGCATGTTTAATAAAGTCCTATATATCATATACAAATAATGGATTTTTTCCCAAAATAATAACAACTGATTAGATTCAAAACATGCCCAAAAGCTTCAAAATACCGAATGTTTAAGTTCGATATATTGCTTACGGCAATGTATATGTTCGATACCTTGTTTCCCCTTCTACAGCATTAAAATTAACCACTTTAATTGGCCGCTCTTCGGAGCCCAATGGTGAAATCTTCTCTGCATATCTTCCAGGAGCCTCATTCGCCTCGTTCGGATTGTAGGGGAGAGTTTCGCTCTCTTCTACTATATCTCCTGGAAGCCACATTCGCTTAGTTCGGATGCAGAGAGGCGCTTTCCAATGCTGTGGTCGTAGTTGTTGATCACGGCCTTGCTGTAGCTTTCTTGCCCATCGCAACATCACTTGCTTTTTCGCTTTCGTATAGTAAACACTTACATTCTCGCTTTCGTTGCTAAAACATCTCTCGCTATCGTAGTTAACGCACGCTAAGGTAAAGTCTTGTTTCTCACGAAACCCACCTACTTTACAATAAAGAATGAAAATATTTACTTAAACATTCTATCGTTTTTCTTTCCTTTATTTTTGGGGTTTCACTGCATCTCGGTATCACGCCAACACCGAATTTTGGGGGTACCGTGATGTGGGGCTACCCTAAAATGTGGGTCGATAAATCCTATCTGTACCAAACATCCAGTACGTTGTGCAAAATGTTGTTTCAATCGGACAAATTTTGGGTGTTTGGTGCTACATTTACATAAAATCGGACGAAAACATATATGGGTGCTATATATGGAAGCCGATTTTCTCCAAGTGACCTGTGCTAAATTTTATCCAATTATGATCATAAATGCGACCTATACTTTGCTCACAAAAATACATGGACGGACGGACTAAAATCGACAGAGAAAGTGATTCCTATTGCCTGTTCCATACGTATGCACAAATATATTGAACCCACAAAGAGTTGTGAATGGTATAATAACAAGGAGCTAATGCCGAAACCCCGGCATTATTCTTATACGAGATGCTATGGGTAATATTTCGTGATATTTGCACCCTTTTTACCGATTATAGATCAACAACTTCACTTTCTAACCCCGGCATATTTTCCAAAATGTTTTTTTTTGAAGTGAATTTTTACGCCATAAAATAAAAAATTGGTCACTTTTGGTTTTGTTGATTTGACTCTCGGAAAATTGACCGGTCATCATCTAAGCAGCCGGTCTAAGTATTTGGTCAGATCCCCTTCACCTTGTAAAATATGTGATGTTCTGCATATAATAATTGCCTCTAGAGCCACTAGAAAATCTGACAAAATTAAAGATTTTGGTTCATTGCACCCCCTGAATGAAATCTCAACTTCAATCGAAAATTCATGTACAATTTAAAGCGATCAGCGCGACATTTCCGTCCTCTAATGGAATAATAGTAATACTATGCACACAGTCACCTTTACCTAATTACGTATAACTGCCACATCAGAGTACATACAGCCATATAATTCGTATCAATTTGAAGGTCAACAACTGCTCTTGGATATACTATAAACTTCTCGGGTATATGTCCTTCAGGAGCATGTATATACGCCCCAGAATAACAATTTTGTAATTTTTCACACAAAAGTCAGGGTCCATATGACCCGCTAAATATTGACCAATCTTTATCAAAACAGGCATGCTTATTCTTAGGCCCGATCCCCTTCTCCATGTAAAATTTCACGATGTTCGGACCATAACTGTGGCCTCTGGAGCGACCAGAAAAACCGACAAAAATTTAGTATTTGGTCCATTTCATCCCCTAAATATTCACTGATCTTTACCAAAAACAATAGGGGTCTTCATTGGCCAGAACCCATCCTACATGCAAAATTTCGTGAAGATTGGTCCATAACGTTGGCCTGTATCGTGTTTACAAATTATAATGGACAGACGAACGGACGGATGGACACACATGTCTAGATCGACTCAGCTAGTCGTGATATGACGATCGGTACAC
>NW_026880188.1:0-29458 GCF_032173495.1 Musca vetustissima
CCAAGGATTCATTCAAAAAATATTTCTTTAAAAATACACGCCTATGACTCCTTGAAAAAATATTTTTTTTTGCGATGAAATCGGTTACTCCCTTAGAGAGTTACCGTGCGCACCAGCCGCCCAAACGGACGAACATTTGTAAATCGACTTCAAATGGTCTGAAACGGATTTAGTCCAAAGAAGCGTTTAAACTAATATTTCACACATTTTTGTCGTATGAAAGTGCATATATCCTCATTGAGCGTATAAATATATTAATACCGGTCCACGTTTTGTTGAAGCCGCCATATAAAAGTACCGCATTATTTTCGGTATTTGGAATGCTTTAGTCGCATTCTTGACTTGGCGTTCCGCGTTCTTGTAGGCTAAGAAATAATTTTTGCAGAAAATGTTCTATATTGGTCTAGGTATGGACATATACCTCCTATAAAGGTTCGGTCCCATTTGTATACATTATAGATGTTAGAAATATTTTCCTGTAATTTGAAATCACACATATATATATATATATATATATATGGGGTCCTGGTCCATGTTAAGACAACGCCACCATATGAAGCGGGACTAAACTCATTTTCGGTTCCTGATTTTTACATTGCTCCAATAAAAATTAAATTTGTAATTTTCGGTACGGCCATGTTCCTATCACAGTTTTCTAACCTGAGTGTCTATAATTTGGACCGATATTTTTTTCAGAGCTATCCAACCAGTGTGTCTGTAATTTGAAACATTCTTTTCTAGAGCATAGAAAATTCTTATATGGGATGAAAGACTTTAGTGAGTATAACTCGATTCCTTGTGAGTCCCGATATTCTTTTCAGAGTTATCCAACCAGTGTGTCTGTAATTTGAAACATTCTTTTCTAGAGCATAAACAATTATTATATGGGATGAAAGACTTTAGTGAGTATAACTCGTTTCCTTGTGAGTCCCTTTCTTCTACCACAAGATACCGGACACCAACAACCACAGGATATGATTTTTCATTCTCGCAATATTCTACACAAATGTTACTCATATTGTTTTAATATTTTAATATATATATTTTCATATTTTAGTGGTCTGTTCTCAGTATTATCCGTGTCAGTTATTAAAAGCCTAACGTCAGTTATTAAAAGCCTAAAAAAAACAGTGAGCGGAGCAGTATAGTCGGACGGGGCCGACCATATGATACCCTACACAACTTCCACGAAACTCTTACTTTCTGTGGTTCTATATTCTGAGATTGTGCAATATTTCGCGATATCTGCACACTCTTGACCGATTAGAGGTCAACCAATATTAGTAATATTCAGTATATCCCTTCTAATTTCTTGGCCATATTCCCTTCATCGTGGGTTGTAGATCGACTGGAAAAAATACAAAAAATTAAGTTATCTGTCCAGTTCATACCAAAATATTTAAGTGTAACTTCCAAATCCGAGTACTTACGACAATATAATTGGTATCAATTTAAAGGTCAACCACTCCTCTTGGATCAACTTCTCGGGTATATGTCCTTCAGGGCTAAATATATATGCCATAGAATACAAATGTTGTCATTTTTCACACAAAAGTCAGGGTTCATTTGACCCGCTAAATATTGACCGATGTTTATCAAAACAGGCATGCTTCTTCTTTGGCCCGATCCCCTTCTCCTTGTAAAAATTCGCGATGTTTGGGCCATAATTGCGGCCTCTGGAGTTACCAGAAAATCAGACAAAAATATAATTTTTTGGTCATTGCATCCCCTAAATATTAACCGATCTTTACAAAAAACAATAGGGGTCTTGATTGGCCACAACCCATCCTACATGCAAAATTTCGTGAAGATTGGTCTATAACTGTGGCTTGTATCGTGTTTACAAATTGTAATGGACAGACGGACGAACGGACACACATGTCTAGATCGACCCAGCTAGTCGAGATATCGGTATACTTAAAGGTGGGTCTAGGACCAATATTTCGCGGCGTTACAAACGTTTGGGGCTGCACAAAGCAATAATACCCTGACAACAAAGTTGTGTAGGGTATAAAAACTTTAGAGGAATATAGAACCGGCTTTCTAAATATTTCCACCGGATATTCTGATCGTAATAGCCGGTTAAAAAATTAGATAACCGGCTTTTTTGTTTAACTCCTTAAGCGGGCCGTATAAAAGAAAGTTATTTAAATATTCATGCCTATCGATATGATTTCAAAGCATAAATACCGTTTGATTTTATGGATCAAAATTCGTATGGAATAAACCTCTTCCGACAAATTGACAGCTATACTCCTTCTAACGTATGTGTGTGTATGCACTATGTCTACTCACTGTAGACATAGACACTTGTGTACATTTAAATTTGCATTGCAGACAGACAAAAGCCACCCTCATACCACTACGTCTGGCACACAGACATTGGTGCCGGTTCGGTTGATGTGGGACACTTCAAAAGCTTATTTAAGCCTATCATCGGTCTCGTCGACGACGTCGTCATCGTCATCATTATTATCACCACAAATGATTTGGCAAATGCAGAGAGAAAAACACAAACAAATGTAAAGCGACCAAACCTCTTAACGATTTTTTGCATCTCATTCTCCGAAACTTATTGAACACGACGATGCTGTTGCTGGGGGCTGAGGCTGCTGCAATCTAATGAAAGTGAATGAATGTGTCGCTGATGTGGGTATGTATGTAAGTGTGTGCATATATATGAAAGTGGCTAGTAGATGTCTGGCTCAGCTTGACTGAGTGTGTCTGGACTGTCTGGCTTGAGTGATTAAGAATCCGGCCAGCCAGTCAGCCCGGCTGACTGGTAGACTAGTTGTTGTTGCTGTTGCCGTTAACTTTCGACTGGTAATGTGAGACTAGACGCATTGCAAATATATTTAGCGACAAATGAAATGAAAACTTCCCAAGTGCAGTCAGCAGCCATTCGGCCTGCCCTGATGAAATCATATACGCTCGGGATAAAAAAACAAAACGATCCTAATGAGATGTGGTGTGAGGGCAACACTCCGCCGTATGGTGGCTGGCACACAAAAAAAGTATTCCCCTACGTTGGTGTTAAATAACCTTTAAATGTGATTTTTTATATAAATATGTGTGTGCGTGCGTGTGTGTTTGTTTGCCAGACAGTCAGCCTGTCTGCTTGGTAGCATTGTGTATTGCCTTTCCCACTCATGGCTCTGGGATTTTTAAATATTTTATGCCATACGACGACGACAACAAAGAAGAGAGAATTCCATGCACCGTGACCTTGAAAAGTATTTCAAAATCTACTCATTCAGTAAATACGAATATAGCAACAACGACAGCGGAGTAAATTGCAGACACAACAAGAACAAGAACAACAGCGACAACAACAACAACGTCAAACAAGTAGACAGCATCAGACTATAGCTGCGACAGTAGTAATGCCGACACAACAACAAAATCGTTTTGCGGAGTGTGGTTGTGTGCAAATGACAGGGTGTATATGTGTGTGTAGATTTGAAATAATTTTACAACATCAACAAAATGCATTTTGTCTGGAAATATTAAACAGGGAATTCCCAAAGTGTTGTTATATCTATATATATATATATATATATATCGATTGTTTGGTAGAAACTTTAGAACCTTATAGGGGGCAGATATTCTAGTCCAGATTCCCCAACTTATTGTGTTTTGTGGTGCAGATATTATAACTGTTGTTATATAGCTCCCATATGTAAGATAGTCGAATTTTGCGAAAATAATTCACTTACTCTTAAAATTCCAAAAAAATGGGCGGAACTATTAAATGGGTCTATAACAAAACTTGAATGTATGTCTGCCTCTACAATTCTGATATGTCAAACTAAAGGCCTTTCGGTTGGAAAATGCGCATAAAAACCTAAAAACGCCAAAAATTTGCAAGGCATTTTTAATGGGCGATATACCAAAACAAGGACTTATAATGTTAATATTATGTATAGATGTATGTCTGCCTATAAAAATATGCTATGCCAAATTACAGACCTTTCGTTTGGAAAATGCGATTAAAAACCTCAAAACACCAAAAAATTGGCGGGACATTTATATGGGGCCTATGGCAAAACATAGACCTATAATGATCAATTTTGCTTAGATATATGTCAGCCCCTAAAAACCCGTTATATCATATTACAGCCTCTTCGGTAGGAAAAGTAGCTAAAAACTTCGAAATGCCGGAAACTGGACAGGACCATTATATGGCCGGTATGATATAATAAATTGCAATCCTTTCGGTCGAGGCTAAAATTCTCCAAATTCTTAAAAAAAACCAGTAAGGAAAGTAGTAAAGTCGGACTGGACCGACTATATGATACCCTTCATCACTTTGGGTATATTTAATATATGCATCCTAACAGACGACGCGTTTTGTTATAAATCTATATCTGAACAGATTTCAGGGAAACTTGCCAGAGACTAATTTATATAACATCAGTACGTTGTGTCAATCGGTCTAGCTATGGATCTTTTCACGAAGCTTAGCAACATCATTCTAGACTTAATTCAGTACCCTATACCAAAATTCGTGCTAATCGAAAGATATATAGGGTCTTTTTGCACCAATTACCTTAAATCGGATGAAAATACATATGGGACCTATATCTAAATCTGAACCGATTTTTACGAAACTTGGCAAACATCATTCTAGACCTTATTCATTACGCTGTGCCAAATTTCCTGCAAGTCAAAAGATTTCCAAGGACTTTAGTGGACTATTTACCTAAAATCGGGCGAAGCTATATATGAGAGCTATATCTAAATCTGAACCGATTTTCTCAAAACTTTTTACACATCATTCTTGACTTAATTCAGTACACTATGCCAAAATTCGTGCAAATCAAAAGATTTCCAGGGACTTTAGTGGACTATTTACCTAAAATCGGACGAAGCAATATATGGGAGTTATATCTAAATCTGAACCTATTTTCATGAAACTTTGCACATATCATTCTAGACTTAATTTAGTACGTTGTGCCAAATTTCGTGCAAATCGAAAGATATATAGGGACATTGGTGCAACATTTACCTTAAATCGGACGAAGATATATACGGGAGCTATATCTAAACCTGAACCGATTTTCATGAAACTTTGCACATATCATTCGTGACCTTATTCAATACGCTGTGCCAAATTTCGTGCAAGTCAAAACATATATAGGGACTATGGTACCCCATTTACCTTAAATCGGACGAAAATATATATGGAAGCTATATCTAAATCTGAACCGATTTTTCCGAATTTCAATAGGGTTCGTCCTTGGGCCAAACAAATGAGCTGTGTCAAATTTCATCCAATTCGGACCATAAATGCGACCTGTACTTTGTTTACAATTTAACATGGACAGACGGACGGACATGCATAAATCGACTTAGAAAGTGATTCTATGCATATTCTCAAAAGGAACCATGGGTCTATCTCGATTATTTTTGCCTGTTACAAACATATGCACAAAGATATAATACACTGTACCACAGTGTGGTTTATATGGCCATAATCATTATTTTCTGCGCATATGTTTTCCTACCTTCAAAACCCCGAAATGGGCGTAACCGTTATATGGGGGCTTTGCCAGAAAAGGAATCTTTTTCTTCGTTTGGCATAATTAGATCTCATGTTTTTTTTTGACCAAACATGTTTCAGACAATTTGGAGTCGATTTGCAAATGTCCGTCTTTCTGTCTGTCTGGCCGGCTGGTGCGCACAATATCTCTTGAAGGGAGTAACCGATTTCACCCAAACTATGCACATAGAATATTTAAAGGACAACAATTTTCGTATTGTGGTATTTAGCTTATGGGGTACTACTCGCCAAGGGCATCTCCATAAGAAATTTGAGTCACAATATATATATATATATAACTCAGTTTAACCAAAATCCTTCACAAAAACCTTTCTTAGTGCTGAGAGTGGATTTTAAGAATAATTTTCAAATTACAAATTTTTGATAAGCATAATTTTGACCCAGCTTGTTTGAAATAAAAAGGGAAAACAAACAATTCCATGTTCGAAAAAGTGTTGGTGGTGATATTGCCGAGGGGTAGATACATCGACTAACTTTGTGTGTTGTGTGGCCAATATTGCTGGTGCTGTCTGGATGGATGGCTCGCTTGCTTCTGAATTGTATCGATGATGATGATCATGATGACGATGATAAAGTGAATGGCGATAATGACGATTTAACAACGACAATGGCGATGGTAACGCCAATGATGACGTTCGTTTATGCTGCTGCTGGTGATGGTGGTGGTTGATGTCTGGACGCCTTTTTATGTCGTCTGCCGTTACTGTTGTTGCTGTTATTGTAACTAATGTGTGCTGCGTCTGTTTTGAAAAAGTTTACTTGTTGTCTGAGATTAAAATATGAAAAAAATTGTGTCTGCGTCTGTCCACATATCCGTCTGTCTCTTTGCCCATTCATTCATCCGACCATCCATCCATCCCGTTGTCTGTAATAATGTTTGTTGTTGTTTATTTTGTTATCGCGGCAGTGGCAGCATACCCTTTGTTGATGGAATATATTTTGCGCGCCACAATTACGATTATTACAAATGCCCGTTCAGAACCCGACCCACGAAAAGGGAGAAGAAAGCGTTTTTATGGTGACATTGAGAAAAATCGAATGTCTACGAATAAAACACAGAAAACAAAAATTATTAACGAGAAGTCAATTTGCTGGAAAGTGCATAATTCTGAAGTCAGCTATTGTAATGGTGGGGGGGCATGAGAGGTTTTAATTCACGGCCCAATGACAATACAATTATGATGAATGAATGCATTTGTTTGCAAATTGCTAAACGTGAAAATAGAATTGTAACAAGTAAAAAGTCGTTAATTTCGACCGACTTGAACTTTTTTAACCCTTATCATGAGGTGGTTATTCCATATACCATAAATCGATTTGGAAATTTATATTTGACCTATGAGACTAAAATGTTCCAAAATACAGACACTCAGGTTGGAAACCTGGGGTAGGAACTTCAACATACCAAAAATGATGTGTGGCATTTGTATGAGGGCAATTTTAATATGTTAACCAATATTGATCATTATACCCTCAGCCTTATGGCTAATGAGGGTGTATACACATTGATCACACTTTGGTCACAGATGATAAAGGTTTAATGTTTTTTGGTCGGATATATTGTGGAAATATTGAAATTAATGACGTTTACTACGTTTTAGTCAAACGTACCATCCCTGCTGCTGTATGAAATGACTCAATCCATTGCGTTTTTGGCCGTGGTTAAATTCTATCAGGGCGAACTTTGTAATGTCGCTGGCGTTTCAGACTGATTTTGATGGGTTTCCTTTACTTTTTTCTTTATTGTATTTTTTTTATTATTCAAATTTATTTTGTAACGTCTTTTTACAAGGCGACCTCTGTCTGTCAATCTATGTATGTGTGCAAAATTGACCTATCAGCTTATTGTCGTTCTACCAATATTTATTTTTTTATGTTCTTGCCAATTTTTTTGGAATAGAAACGTTATCTAAAATGGCTGATGAGGTTTCATGTAAAAATTTTGAAAGTCACTCTTCCATTTGGTTAAGTGAAACTCATACGATCAAGACCAACATCTAAAGTTGCATCAAATTGCAAAACCTAAAGTTAATTTTTTTTATTTATTTGCATAAAAAAATATAAGATATTAACTTCCTTTCCGCTCCTTGGTTGATTTTAGATTCCATTGTTAGATTACAGGAGACGAATTATCCATAAAATTAGATAAGATTTTCTATCTAATTTTATTCCTTTCAACACTTCGACGGCTGAATGGCTTTATATTACAACAGGCAAAAATAGAGAGAATAGAAGTTGGAACCTAAAACAGGCTCAATTGGTGGCGATTTCAAACTCAAAATTCAGTCCACATTAAACCTCTCAACAAGCGCATCTCTTGTTCGACGCAATCGCCTTGTGTTAGACCGCCGCATATTTTGCCAGCAAAGTGAAGTGAAAAAAAAACATCAAAAAGAAGGAAAAATTAAGAAAAATTGTCTCTGCCAGTCAGGTATTATAACAACCTAGATGGAAAAATGTTATAATTAGTGAAAGATTGAGGATAAAATTAGTCTATTGGAGTATAAAAATGGGCAAAGATACAAACAAAAAAATGTGAAATTAATTGTTGGAAATTATTAAATACTGCCCTAAAATCATTAAATATCCTCTCAATGTTTTTTAAGTGAATTAATAACTCATAGTGATGTTTGTAAAAATTTAGCTTTTCATTATCGTCGAGTGTAATTTTTCATTAATTTGCATAATTTTATTTAAAAAAAAAAGCAAAAGAAAGAAAAAGAAAAAATCGAAAAATTACAACAAAAATAACATACAAATAATTTGCCTATTTCTAAAACAAGCAATTGGCTGACTCCCGTTGCATTTTTGTAAAGAAACAAACACATTATATATACATATTGAACCATATTTTTTGTGGAATTTTTATGACACTTAATGATCATTAAGCTAGGTTTCGTCTTCGTTGAAACCTACTGCTATCAATGTCTGTTAAGTGTTGTTTCTTTACAAATGTAACCAGCATAGCCAATGTTAAAATGTTAATGTTTCAGTGTGTGTGATGTGTTGTAAGTCTACCGCTTATAACATCTCTCATTATTCAGCAACCAAAATCTCACCACTCTTTATCACAGCACTCTCCAATAACAGCAGGAGAACACAGCAGAGGAGAATACGATAATTTGCATTCTCTCGCACTGTACGGTTTGCCAACGTAGAAAGCGCTTTCAACGAAGGAGAACAGCACAACAGAGAAACTGTAAGTCATTGAACCTCTTTTACTTACATACCTATTTACATACATTCGGTATGAGAAACAAAACAAAGTGACCATATGATCATGTGATATAAAAGAAATGTTTGAAATTTGTTTTTGTTTTTTGTTTTTGTTTTTTTTTTGTAAAGTAAATAATTATTGAGATTTTTTTTTAATATGTAAATTCAAAAGTGATTTTTTCTATATTCTGGAAAAAATAATTTTCGAATATTTTTATTTTTTTTATTTATTATGTTTCATATGGTCACCTTGTTTTCTATCAATGGTTGTTGTTATGAGACACTGAATCGTTTGTATATCCAACATCAATGTATGATCAAAACATTAACAATTTTTGGCTACAAATCGTAAGAAAAAATTGCAAATTTTCTTGTTTTGAAATTTTAAAAGCAAAATTAATTAAAAAAAAAATATTTAATATAAAATATTGATTTTCTTTCTTTTGTTGCTTTTTTGTTATTTATTTGAAATAACAATCTAATTAAATATTTCATTATATATAAGCAAATTATATCTGTTTCTAAAACTTAAAATTTTTAATCATTTTTATTCGTACATTATATCAAATTTCTTTCTTTCTTAACAAAAAAGTTTAAAATACTTTTGTTTGGAATTGAGAAAATTAGTTGAATATTTATTTTTCTGCTATTTCTGTAATAATTCATAATTTAGTTCTATGTACAAAAACGTTTTTTTTATAAATTTAGGAGATTATTTTCAAAATTCTATTTTCAATTTTTTATACTTCCTTCACTAGAGCTCATTATGATAATTATTAGCCAATATCAATATTTGTTAAAATATACTGAATGTTAGATGGAATTGATTACTCTTATTTAAAATACATTTTATACCTATTTTTCTCTTTTAGTTTAAAAAATATATAATGGTAATTATTACCTTCCGAATTCCCTATACCAATGTCGATCTACTATTAAGAGATTTTATTGATTGTTCTTGAATTTGAATTTTGTAATAAAGAGAAAATGAACTCTGAATAAATCAAAGCAGGGATGGAAAATTCAGTACTATAGTACTTTTTTCAGTACCTTTTTACCCAAAAAAGTACCGTAGTACCCCCGTGACCAATTTAGTACCATTCCAAACCTTCATTAAAACATGTATATATATATATATTTTTGGATTAGAAAAAAATGAACAGGTTTACGACTGATAACTGTTCTGATGACATTAAAATAAGTTAATGAGTTCCAATTTGTTATACCCTTCAACACACTGTGGAACAGGGTATTATGTCTTTGTGCATATGTTTGTAACAGGCAAAAGGAAACGAGATAGACACATGGTTCCTTTTGAGAAAATGCATAGAATCACTTTCTGAGTCGATTTATGCATGTCCGTCCCTCCGTCGGTCCGTCTGTCCATCTGTTGATGTTAAATTGTAAACAAAGTACAGGTCGCATTTATGATCCGATTTGGATGAAATTTGGCACAAGTCCCTTATTTGGCCCAAGGACGAACCCTATTGAAATTGCACCAAAGTCCCTATATATCTTTCGATTTGCACGAAATTTGGCATAGCGTACTGAATTGAGTCTAAAATGATGTGTGTAAAATTTCTTGAAAATCGGTTCAGATTTAGATATAGCTCCCGTATATATGTTCGCCCGATATAATGTAAATGGTGCACCAAAGTGTCTATATATATTTCGATTTGCACGAAATTTGGCACAGCATAATGAATAATGTCCAGAATGATTTGTGCCAAGTTTCAAGAAAATCGGTTCAGATTTAGATATAGCTCCCATATATAGTTTCGTCCGATTTAAGGTAAATGGTGCACCAAAGTCCCTATATATCATTCAATTTGCACGAAATTTGGCATAGAGTACTGAATTAGGTCCAGAATGATGTGTGTGAAGTTTCGAGAAAATCGGTTCAGATTTAGATATAGCTCCCATATATAGTTTCGTCCGATTTAAGGTAAATGGTGCACCAAAGTCCCTATATATCATTCAATTTGCACGAAATTTGGCATAGAGTACTGAACTAGGTCCAGAATGATGTGTGTGAAGTTTCGAGAAAATCGGTTCAGATTTAGATATAACTCCCATATATAGTTTCGTCCGATTTCATGTAAATGGTGCACCAAAGTCCCTATATATCCTTCGATTTGCACGAAATTTGGCATAACGTGCTGAATTTAGTCCAGAATGATGTGTGCCAAGATTCGAGAAAATCGGTCCAGATTTAGATATAGCTCCCTTATATTATAGATTGATTTTAAGTAGTTGACGCACCAATGATCCAATATATGACTGATAGGAACAAAACGTACTGAAATTAGTATAATCTATATATAACTTCCATATATATTTTCGCCCGATTTTAAGTAAATTGGACATCATCCAATTTCATGTTAATAGTCCTGTTTAACATACCCATAGTGGTGAAGGGTATCATATAGTCGGCCCCGCCCGACTTTACTACTTTCCTTACTGGTTTTTTAATGGATATGCTTGTCAAATACTCAATTTGGCATACTCTGTGCTATCTCCTGAGGTTGGCAAATTGATGACATTCCTAGTCGTCGTGATTACTTCAATATTTTCAAGAGCACTTTGGGACTTGAATTCATGTTAGTTTGGGGTATATTGAGAAAGAGGTAGTGAAATTAAAATTAGTCAATAGCATACATATTCAAATGCAATCGAAAGAAGCAAGAATTCTAATATCAGAAAGATACACTAAGTGATATCTTGAAAATCGATCTTTATGAAACTGAATTAAATGTTTTTTTTTTTTTTTTATTTTCTTGAAAAAGTACTCTTTTATTAAAAAAATACCCTTTTGGTACCTTTTCACATTTTTAATTTTCCATCCCTGAATCAAAGTAAATCTGTTTGAGTTCTCCGGATGTGAGTGAAGGTTTGTTATGGACATGTTAGGGGTTGCAACTACAATTTCTCTTTACTTGGATCCGACGTGTTGCAACCACGGTTGGGTGGGCTCTTTGGGCAACAATACATCTCGTTGCTTACGTCATTTGGTCTCTCTCTCTTTTCTATGTTAAATTTTCTACATTATGTTATTCGATTGTGTGCTTTCCTTTTCCGTCTCTGTTAAATCTAATTATCTGACCTACTTCAACTGATGATTTTCCGTTTCCTCTTTTTCTTCTTGATTTAAAAGTCTTTTTTTTACCTCTAAAAACCAAAATTTTAAAAATGCACGTATTTTTTTTAAATATCCTAATGTTAGCACAGTGGTGCGGGATCATTGAAGGTTGTTAAACCCCCCCCTCCGACGAGCTATAAGGCTGGTTCTAAGCGTGCATTCCTGTCAATGACAATCCCAATAATATCTGCCACATTTTCGACCGTTGCATGCTACAATATATATTTAAATGGCGCCCAACGTGTCGGCCAGAACAAAAGAATGTAATAGTTAAAGATCGATACCATCTGGCATATTGCCATAATTGTTCGGCTGTACCAAAAATATTTTTTCTTTTTTTTCTGTTTTCTGTAGCTTTTATATTCTATTTTAAAGTATTTGCGAGTTAGAAGGAACACATAGTAGGTCAATTACAAATCCTTCAATGACCACTAACTTTCAATACTTTCCTCAAAGTCTTTTATGGGGTTATTGTTGTATAAGGTTGATGTGGAATTCAGTTTCTGGACTTATTTATTGCTAGATCTGACCCGTCAAAACTTTATATCAATATAACCATAACCTTAATCATTCTTCTGGAAATATGGATAAGAATTTCCATGCCAGAACATGAGTTACTTCTATGTCTATCTTTTTTTATACATCTTTGTTTTTATTGTACCAAATGATGTCCTTATTAACAAATCATTCACTATGGAGTTCTCAAACAGATTTAGTCAGGCTATCCGATTCAGTAAAAAAAAATAATTTTGTAATTGAGTTTTTGAGAAAAACTTAAACAACTTTACGTTGTATTTCAGTTATAATTTTTTTTATTCATTTGTAGTGGGTTTTTGAGTTTACTACTTACCATTGTGAAAAATATTTATTAATTTTTCATACAAAAGTATTTGAAGTTATTTTGAAGCACATTTTTACACTTAAATTGTATTTCTCTTTAAGCATATTAGGTGTTATAAGTTGAGGAGAATTGGATTTTTTGGAATTAAATAATAGACTGTCTGCTTTCTGTTTGGTATTAGTGATTAAAAAAAAAAATCAACATATTTTTGTAACTGTTTTTCAGTCTTAATTTTAATTAAGAGATTTTTGACTTAGTCAAAATCGAAATATTTTAAAATTTTGGTGCTGCTTCAAAATTTTCTTATATTTTTTATTTGATTTTTTTTTTATTTTTTTGCGTTGGTTTTGAATCGATTTTGATCAATAATTTTTCAGTTTTAAATAATATTTGAAGGAAAAAACATATTTTTCACTTTCCACAAATTCGGGGTTTTTTCTGATATAATAATTTAGCGATAGGGTAATATTATTCCAACATATTGTAATACTCCTCCAATATTTACATTGAAAATCTACTGTCTGCGTAGTCTTGATTTTGTTCCAATTTTCGAATTGAAATTCTTTCTTATAATTTGAGGAAGATTTTTTTTATATAGAGTAGTTGTACTTGGTTTCAATTGAATTTAGCACTATGTCGGTTGAGCCAGGTAATGAGGAGGCTATTCAAGAACCTTCAGGGGAAACGTATCCCATATGTGGAGCCTGTGCATCTTTAATTAAGACAAAATCTCAATATATAAAAACCAATTGTGGACATACGTTCCATAAACCTTGCCTTACGAAGTGTGAAAAAATTAGACCATATTGCCCTGTCTGCAATGAACGACTTTTTAGTGAACCTAGAACCCCCAGCTCATCAGGTGCTTGTACTAGGTCCCAGTCAAGGGCGGCATCAGTACAACCCATTAGTAATAGACCGAATGAGGATCAGTCAACCTCTGCTTCGGCAGCGCCTACAGGTGCTACTGTTTCCGACAGTACAGTAAATGTCCGTCCGAATGATCTTCAGGATATGATCAGTTCGATAGTTTCTGCACAACAATCTCAGCTCTTAGCTAGCCTAACTAGTCAAATATCTCGATTGGTACAAAGCAATATTGAGTCACAATTTTCAAGATTAAATCTGAATGGTCAGAATATCGCAGCTTCAGCTACACATACAGCTAATATCCAAACATCTCCACGACAGATGCAGACGCTACCAGCTGTCGAAGAACGCACATTCCGTGAGATGTTTGGAATTCCTCTCAATAATTCCCAGACCCATGCCAACTTAAATTCAAGTCGTGCAGGACCAGCCGTTTCAAATCATTCATCTTCGTCGGATTTGTCGTCGAGGCCCGATAAGGTTCTCCACATTATATCCAATTGGCGAATAAAATTCACTGGTAATTCGTGTGGCCTTAGTGTTGAGAATTTTATATATAGAGTAGAATCACTAACTGTTCAAACTCTGCAGGCAGATTTTGATTTACTCTGCCGCAATGCAAGTTCACTTTTTGAAGGAAAGGCTGCCGATTGGTTTTGGCGATACCATCGGTCAGTTTCTCTGGTATCCTGGAGTGACTTGTGTAGAGCTTTGCGACAACAGTATAGTGATTCCCGATCCGATGTTGACATTAGGGAACTTATAAGAGATCGGAAGCAAAAACCTGGAGAGAGTTTTGATAATTTCTACGACTCGGTTGTGGAGTTAACGGACAGGTTAAAAGAGCCCTTATCGAATGAGATGTTGGTAGAAGTGTTGAGAAGAAATTTGTTACCCGAAATCCAACACGAGATTTTGAATTTAAAAATTACCTCAATCCAGGAACTTAGAGATATATGCAGAAGGAGAGAATTTTTCCTCCAGGACCTTCGGCGTAAGCACGGAAGTGGGTTTTCCAAACCAGTTTTGGTAGGAAAAAAGGTATACGGTATTGATGAGGTGGCAATAGATGATGATGTGGAGTCGTCACCTGCGGAAAATATACAAATTTCTGCTTTAAGCCTAAACTGTTGGAATTGTCGTCAGGAAGGACATCGCTACCAAGATTGTCTGTCCGAAAGGACAATATTTTGTTATGGGTGCGGTGCTCCAGACACTTA
The DNA here is from genome assembly GCF_032173495.1 of Musca vetustissima. Taxonomy (NCBI): domain Eukaryota; kingdom Metazoa; phylum Arthropoda; class Insecta; order Diptera; family Muscidae; genus Musca; species Musca vetustissima. Next base: position 14,850 of record NW_026880188.1, read on the forward strand.
CAAACCAACGTGCAAACGATGCAATCCAAAAAACTATCGTCCGGGTGCACAGGCGAGTGCACCAAAAAGGAATCCAGAAATGGATTAACAATATTAAAAAGACCGGAAATTAAAGCACCTGCTAGCTTAACTAAATGTGGCATAAAAAATGAATCTGTTCCAATTGTTCATACGTTTAAACCTTTACATGTACGTGTCAAGGAATATTTTGAGGCGCGAGATAGAATTTTTAACGAATCTCCAAATAAATCCAGGTCAGCTAGACGAATTCGTGACTTCTGGAAGAATGTTAAGGGTTTCCGTAGTAAATTTGTTTGTTCCATTTTGGACAAACCCTCCGATATTAGACCTTATGCTGATGTTGTATTGTTTGGGGAGAAAATTTTAGGGTTGATGGACACTGGAGCCTCTTTGAGCTGTATAGGTGCTGGAGCTGCCAAGAAGTACCTGGAATCAGGAAAATTTTATAAAAAACTGAAATCCTTTGTAAGGACAGCAGATGGCAAAACTCAGCACATTGTTGGTTTTGTAAACACAAAAATAACATTCAAAGGAATAGAAAAGGATATTACTATCTTCATTATACCCAGTCTTGATAGGGACCTGTTTTTAGGGGTGGATTTTTGGAACCTTTTCGATTTGCTTCCACCAGGGTTGGTTTTCAGGGATTATATATCCGATACATTGTCTTTGGTGTCCGAAATTACCCCTCAAGTGCAACTTTCTGAAATACAGAGGCAGCAATTAAGTTTGGTTATTGGCAGGTTTCCATCGTTCGCTAAGGAAGGATTAGGGAGGACTAATATTATCCAACATAGTATAGATACAGGTTCAGCGAAGCCGATAAAACAGAGACACTTCCCAGTCTCACCAGCTATTGAAAAATTAATTTACGAAGAATTGGATAGAATGCTAAAATTAGGTGTAATCGAGGAGTCAAATAGCCCGTGGTCATCTCCTGTAGTCCTTCATAGGAAACCCGGAAAAAATAGGCTATGCTTGGATAGTCGAAAATTAAACTCCGTAACAGTGGGTGATGCCTATCCCCTACCCCACATTGATGGTATACTCAGCCGTTTACCAAAAGCCGAATACATCACAGCCTTAGATCTAAAGGATGCCTTTTGGCAGATTCCATTAGATCAGCAGTCGAGGGAGAAAACAGCATTCACCGTTCCTGGGAGGCCTTTATACCATTACACAGTAATGCCTTTTGGCTTGTGTAATGCGCCACAGACCATGTCACGTCTGATGGATAAGGTCATTCCACCGGCTCTCAGGACGGAAGTGTTTGTGTATCTCGACGACTTGCTGATCGTTTCGGATTCTTTTGAAAGGCATCTGGAGGTTCTAAGGCTTGTGGCAGGTAAAATACGAGAATCAGGCTTGACCATCAATGTGGAGAAAAGCAACTTCTGCGTTGCAGAAGTAAAATATCTTGGACATCTGGTTGGAGGAGGGGTCATAAAAACTGATCCTGATAAAGTTTCAGCTATCACTGATTTTCCTATACCTCACTCAATTAAGCAGGTGAGAAGATTCCTAGGAATGACGGGTTGGTATAGAAAATTCATTAGAGATTATGCTTCTATTGCCACGCCTCTGACTGACCTCACAAAAACAAAGCGTAAATTTATATGGAATGATGACGCCCAAAAAGCGTTTGAAAGTTTAAAGACCCATTTGAGCACAGCTCCAGTTCTGCATAGCCCAGATTTCTCACAGCCGTTTTACATACACTGTGATGCTAGTAGAACTGGAATAGGAGGTGTATTGGTCCAGAAAGATACGGAGGGCGAAGAGTTTCCAATTGCCTTTATGTCAAAGAAACTCAACCAAGCCCAACGTAACTATTCGGTGACCGAACAAGAATGTTTGGCAGCAATGCTGAGCATTAAAAAATTCAGAGCGTATGTGGAAGGACATGAGTTCACTGTCATCACTGACCATGCGTCATTGAAGTGGCTCATGTCCCAAACAGACCTCAGTACGCGGCTTGCTCGATGGGCTTTAAAGCTTCAAGGCTACAAATTTTCAATACAACATAGGCGTGGTAGTCAGAACGTAGTGCCTGATGCACTTTCTAGAACCAACACCGAGGACTTGTCAGCCATTAGCGTGGATAGTGTTTCTGTTTTCGAGGTGGCTATTCAAGATGGATCTCAAGATTATAGCGGGATGTTTGTGGATTTGGATTCTCCACATTTTAAATCTGACAGCTATAAACAACTTCTAGAAAAGGTAGGAAAGTCTTTGGATACAATGCCAGATTTAAAAATAATTGACGGTTTCCTCTACCGACGCATGGAACATGCAACCGGAGAGCAAGTCCAGGACGATCTTTCCTGGAAACTATGGATTCCTCCAGAAATGATTCCAGAAGTTCTTAAGAGAGCCCATGATGATCCACTTTCTGCTCATGGAGGGATAAATAAAACATTATATGTCCTAAGAAAATTTTACTTCTGGCCCAACATGGTGGTGGATGTAAAAAATTATGTAAATGGGTGTGAAATCTGTAAGTCCACTAAACATCCCAATCAACCTCTTCGACCACCCATGGGGAAAACCACTGAAACCCACCGATTCTTTCAAAAAATATATATTGATTTTTTGGGACCATATCCAAGATCGAGGGATGGGAATGTAGGAATATTTGTGGTGGTAGATCATTTGACTAAATTTCCGTTTTTAAAGCCAGTAAGAAAATTCTCGTCAGAAATAGTTATTGACTACCTGGAAAATCTTTTTTATACATACGGTGTTCCCGAAACTATTGTTTCGGATAACGGGTCCCAATTTAGATCAAACCAATTTAGTAAATTTCTTCAACGTTATAGGGTAAATCACATGTTTACTGCCGTTCATGCTCCTCAAGCTAATGCATCTGAACGAGTAAATCGTTCAGTTCTAGCAGCAATTAAATCATACATTTCTCCAGACCAGAAAAATTGGGATCAGATGCTAGGCAGCATTAGTTGTGCACTTAGGTCTTCGGTCCATTCTGTCATCGGAACCGCTCCATATTATTTAGTGTTTGGACAACATATGGTGACGAATGCGTCCACTTATCCGCTCTTACGTCAGCTTAATATGCTGGAGGACAGGACCGTAAGGTTTAACAAGGAAGATTCTCTCGCCGTAGTAGGAAGTAAAGCTAGGGACCTAATGCAAAAACAGTTTATAAGAAATGAAAGAACTTACAACCTTCGCTCGAAGGAGATCTCATATGCTATAGGTCAAGAGGTTTATCGGAGAAATTTCAAACAGAGTAATTTTGCTCATGGATATAACGCAAAATTGGCTCCCACCTTCCTGAAGTCAAGGGTTCGTCGAAAACTAGGTAATTCCAATTACGAATTAGAAGATCTACAAGGGAATCTCGTTGGTATATACCACGCAAAAGACATACGTCAATAAAGTTTTGAACGCCGCGAGATCAGCCTTGGATGTAATAATATTTACCCCAATGCTGATTTTGGTTGGGGGAAATTGTAATGTCGCTGGCGTTTCAGACTGATTTTGATGGGTTTCCTTTACTTTTTTCTTTATTGTATTTTTTTTATTATTCAAATTTATTTTGTAACGTCTTTTTACAAGGCGACCTCTGTCTGTCAATCTATGTATGTGTGCAAAATTGACCTATCAGCTTATTGTCGTTCTACCAATATTTATTTTTTTATGTTCTTGCCAATTTTTTTGGAATAGAAACGTTATCTAAAATGGCTGATGAGGTTTCATGTAAAAATTTTGAAAGTCACTCTTCCATTTGGTTAAGTGAAACTCATACGATCAAGACCAACATCTAAAGTTGCATCAAATTGCAAAACCTAAAGTTAATTTTTTTTATTTATTTGCATAAAAAAATATAAGATATTAACTTCCTTTCCGCTCCTTGGTTGATTTTAGATTCCATTGTTAGATTACAGGAGACGAATTATCCATAAAATTAGATAAGATTTTCTATCTAATTTTATTCCTTTCAACACTTCGACGGCTGAATGGCTTTATATTACCACAGGCAAAAATAGAGAGAATAGAAGTTGGAACCTAAAACAGGCTCAATTGGTGGCGATTTCAAACTCAAAATTCAGTCCACATTAAACCTCTCAACAAGCGCATCTCTTGTTCGACGCAATCGCCTTGTGTTAGACCGCCGCATATTTTGCCAGCAAAGTGAAGTGAAAAAAAAACATCAAAAAGAAGGAAAAATTAAGAAAAATTGTCTCTGCCAGTCAGGTATTATAACAACCTAGATGGAAAAATGTTATAATTAGTGAAAGATTGAGGATAAAATTAGTCTATTGGAGTATAAAAATGGGCAAAGATACAAACAAAAAAATGTGAAATTAATTGTTGGAAATTATTAAATACTGCCCTAAAATCATTAAATATCCTCTCAATGTTTTTTAAGTGAATTAATAACTCATAGTGATGTTCGTAAAAATTTAGCTTTTCATTATCGTCGAGTGTAATTTTTCATTAATTTGCATAATTTTATTTAAAAAAAAAAAGCAAAAGAAAGAAAAAGAAAAAATCGAAAAATTACAACAAAAATAACATACAAATAATTTGCCTATTTCTAAAACAAGCAATTGGCTGACTCCCGTTGCATTTTTGTAAAGAAACAAACACATTATATATACATATTGAACCATATTTTTTGTGGAATTTTTATGACACTTAATGATCATTAAGCTAGGTTTCGTCTTCGTTGAAACCTACTGCTATCAATGTCTGTTAAGTGTTGTTTCTTTACAAATGTAACCAGCATAGCCAATGTTAAAATGTTAATGTTTCAGTGTGTGTGATGTGTTGTAAGTCTACCGCTTATAACATCTCTCATTATTCAGCAACCAAAATCTCACCACTCTTTATCACAGCACTCTCCAATAACAGCAGGAGAACACAGCAGAGGAGAATACGATAATTTGCATTCTCTCGCACTGTACGGTTTGCCAACGTAGAAAGCGCTTTCAACGAAGGAGAACAGCACAACAGAGAAACTGTAAGTCATTGAACCTCTTTTACTTACATACCTATTTACATACATTCGGTATGAGAAACAAAACAAAGTGACCATATGATCATGTGATATAAAAGAAATGTTTGAAATTTGTTTTTGTTTTTTGTTTTTGTTTTTTTTTTGTAAAGTAAATAATTATTGAGATTTTTTTTTAATATGTAAATTCAAAAGTGATTTTTTCTATATTCTGGAAAAAATAATTTTCGAATATTTTTATTTTTTTTATTTATTATGTTTCATATGGTCACCTTGTTTTCTATCAATGGTTGTTGTTATGAGACACTGAATCGTTTGTATATCCAACATCAATGTATGATCAAAACATTAACAATTTTTGGCTACAAATCGTAAGAAAAAATTGCAAATTTTCTTGTTTTGAAATTTTAAAAGCAAAATTAATTAAAAAAAAAATATTTAATATAAAATATTGATTTTCTTTCTTTTGTTGCTTTTTTGTTATTTATTTGAAATAACAATCTAATTAAATATTTCATTATATATAAGCAAATTATATCTGTTTCTAAAACATAAAATTTTTAATCATTTTTATTCGTACATTATATCAAATTTCTTTCTTTCTTAACAAAAAAGTTTAAAATACTTTTGTTTGGAATTGAGAAAATTAGTTGAATATTTATTTTTCTGCTATTTCTGTAATAATTCATAATTTAGTTCTATGTACAAAAACGTTTTTTTTATAAATTTAGGAGATTATTTTCAAAATTCTATTTTCAATTTTTTATACTTCCTTCACTAGAGCTCATTATGATAATTATTAGCCAATATCAATATTTGTTAAAATATACTGAATGTTAGATGGAATTGATTACTCTTATTTAAAATACATTTTATACCTATTTTTCTCTTTTAGTTTAAAAAATATATAATGGTAATTATTACCTTCCGAATTCCCTATACCAATGTCGATCTACTATTAAGAGATTTTATTGATTGTTCTTGAATTTGAATTTTGTAATAAAGAGAAAATGAACTCTGAATAAATCAAAGTAAATCTGTTTGAGTTCTCCGGATGTGAGTGAAGGTTTGTTATGGACATGTTAGGGGTTGCAACTACAATTTCTCTTTACTTGGATCCGACGTGTTGCAACCACGGTTGGGTGGGCTCTTTGGGCAACAATACATCTCGTTGCTTACGTCATTTGGTCTCTCTCTCTTTTCTATGTTAAATTTTCTACATTATGTTATTCGATTGTGTGCTTTCCTTTTCCATCTCTGTTAAATCTAATTATCTGACCTACTTCAACTGATGATTTTCCGTTTCCTCTTTTTCTTCTTGATTTAAAAGTCTTTTTTTTTACCTCTAAAAACCAAAATTTTAAAAATGCACGTATTTTTTTTAAATATCCTTAAATCCTTAAATATCCAGTGGTTGCGGGATCATTGAAGGTTGTTAAACCCCCCCCTCCGACGAGCTATAAGGCTGGTTCTAAGCGTGCATTCCTGTCAATGACAATCCCAATAATATCTGCCACATTTTCGACCGTTGCATGCTACAACTTTTTATACTCTCCAACATGTGGTGTACATTTTAAATTCGGGGACCTTTATATGGAGACATTGTCATGGTAAATTGTTAGCTAGTAGCTTGTTTACACACTTATTGACAACTAAATACCAAGCTACAAACATTATGGTTAGAAAACAGGAGTATAAAATTGAAGATCGTAAACGGGATATCTGCATGTATTTACAAATGTTATATGGAACATTTCCTGGAGAGAGGTATTTTCTTTACCCAGAACCTGGAATATCAAAGGATTTTTTTATGTTTTGGGATTCATTGGTTCACTCCTTCTAGTACCTCCGCCAACAAAGGGTCAAAAATTTCATAAAACCAATATTAGGCGATGGACTGTTCGATATGAACTCAACCTTGCACAACCTATTATTTTTAGCAAACATATATTAAGTAGGAAGATGGGACCCATTAGTCCACTCCTTCTGGTATGTCAGGCGAATTGGAAACAAAGCCTAGATTAAGTCTGAAAATGGGACCCATTGGTCACCTCCTTCTGGTACCACCCCCACAGACGGTCAAATTTTCACTATTAATAAATCCAATAGTAGGCGATTATATTATATTAAAAAAGCCTAGATCAAGTCTTCCTCCAGAAAGGTTCAATATTTTATAAACTTGTATAATTTATTAAATTTAATAACCATAAGCTGTAGTGTGACACAGTTTTACTTGTTTATATGAAAATTCTCTACCTTTTTGGATGGAGCGTTATATGAGTGCTAAACGAAATGTTGGACGAATATTGATACATTTTTACATGAAGATTTGGTACCAAGTTGGAATTCAAAATACCTAATTACAGTCAATTCTGTTGAAAAACATACCCATGTCCCCAAACTACAGAAATTTGGAAGATATCACAGAAAAACGTGCAAAAAGAACCTGCGGTATAATAGGAAATTATTACGCATGGCATATTGCTCGATTCTCGAGGTATTGATAGTTATATATATATGATTCACCAAAAATATATTTTCCATAATCTCTGCACAATTAACCTAGGATTTTAATCTAATTAAACTCAGACAACACGTTTAAACTTTCTTGAAAAAATTATTTATTGTTTTTTTTTTATTTCGTTGTATATTTGCTACTGTATTAAATATTCTAAAGAACTGGGACAAAAATTGATTTTATTTCAGTTAGACTTCCCATTTAAGATTTCTTAATTAATGCAGCGATCAAATATTGGCAACGTAACTGAATTGAAATAACGCAATTTTAAACTTTCCCCTTTCCGACAGCTTTTTTTTTTTTTGTTGGCTTAGGTTATTTTTATGGAAAAAATTAAAATTTCGAATATATATTTTTTTTTTTATTTTGCCCGGTGTGATGTCTCCTTCGTAACAAAAAAAAAAAAAAAAAAAAAAAAGGAAAGTAGTAAGGTCGGACTGGGCCGACTATATGATACCCTAATGCTAATTTTAATTTCATTCGGGTAAATTAAGAGTCGGTACAAATTTATGGAAAACGGCACGCACTGTTTGAAATTTAATCTCAATTAGACATCCGTTCGGAATACATATGGAGGCTATGGCTGCATATGCACCAATTTCAACAAAACGGAATAACGTCATTCAAGTCTCAATTTGATACGTTGTGCCGAATTTCGTGCAAATCGAAGGATATATAGGGACGTTGGTGCACTATTTACATAAAATCGGACAAAAATATATATGGGAACTATATCTAAATCTGAACCGATTTTCATAAAATTGAACACACATCGTTCTAGACTTAATTCTGTACGCTATGCCAAATTTCGTAAAAATCGAAAGATATATAGGGGCTTTGGTGCACCATTTACATAAAATCGGACAAAAATATATATCGGAGCTATATCTAAATCTGACCCGATTTTCAAGAAGTTTAGCACACACTATTTAAGACCTAATTCAGTACACTATGCCAAATTTCGTCCAAATCGAAAGATATATAGGGACTTTGGTACACCATTTACATTAAATCGGAAGAAAATATATATGGGAGCTATATCTAAATCTGAACCGATTTTCAGGAAATTTTACACACACTACTTAAGACCTAATTCAGTACACTATGCCAAATTTCGTGCAAATCGAAAGATATATAGGGGCTTTGGTGCACCATTTACATAAAATCGGACAAAAATATATATCGGAGCTATATCTAAATCTGACCCGATTTTCAAGAAATTTAGCACACACTATTTAAGACCTAATTCAGTACACTATGCCAAATTTCGTCCAAATCGAACGATATATAGGGACTTTGGTACACCATTTACATTAAATCGGACGAAAATATATATGGGAGCTATATCTAAATCTGAACCGATTTTCAATAGGGTTCGTGCATGGGCCAAATTAGTGAGCTGTGCCAAATTTCATCCAAATCGGATCATAAATGCGACCTGTACTTTGTTTACACTTTAACATGGACAGAAATACGGGCGGGCGGACGGACACACATAAATCAATTTAGAACATGATTCTATGCACATTCTCAAAAGGAACTATGTGTCTATCTCGTTTCCTTTTGCCTGTTACAAACATATGCACAAAGACATAATACCCTGTACCACAGTGTGGTGAAGGGTAGAAGAATATGTCGCACCACCACCACACCAAAAAGGCCAAAGTAGAAACAACGTGAAATGCCCCCAAACCCAAAACGAAACCTAGTCTCAGACATGGTTAACATTTTCGATTCAAATCCGGATGATGTCTGAGTCTGCTGCTAGACGACGTCGTCGTCGGCTTGTATGATTTGTCTGTTTTGTTATTATTATTTTTTTTTTTTGCTTGGAGTCTGGTTACATAGTGAATATGCATACCATCATTCGCCATGTCCTAAATTATTTCTTGAAAGCAGGTAACACAGTGGATAAGTTAGATGCTATGGTAGATGTGTTTATTTTTTCCAAGAATACACAACCGGTATTTAATTTTTCAAACATATATTTTTTACATTTGGCCTTTCAAATAATAGTCAAATTTCTATTTCTGGAACTCCGTAACGAACGGTCACAAATGTTTAATGACAAGTTATTATTGTTTGACGAACGGCTGGACAATAGCCCATATAAGTTGATCCATATATAAAAAGGTTTAAAGTCGTTAAGTTCGGTCGTACTTTTTTATATTCATCATAGGCTTTCAATTCGGAGGATCCGCTGGTGCAATATAATTTTTTCTCTGTTGCCAAAAAATTACCGTAAAAAAGTAATTTCGGAGTGGCCTATGACCACTGGCCCGCAGTATAAAAAGACTATCGTCGGACAACTATGACTCAGACGCTATATATGTAAAGGTACCGAGCGATTACAAGTATTTTAAATGATTACATCAAATTTGGATGGTATACAAATTTCGCCCGGCCGAACTTAACGAAGATTTTACTAGTTTTTGAGTATTTTTCTGATTTTGGACCCGTCTTTGGCAGTCATTTGGTATCCTGGGTGGTAAATCTGTCTACCGAAACTATGAATATTGGTTAACTTTTTAATGTAGACCCCATATAACGACGCCTCACAAATGTTCGTATTTTGGGGATTCTTCCAGAAATCGTCGTAGTTTTATATTTGGTATTCTCTTCGGTATCAAATCTCACTACTAAAAACTATTTCGATCCCATTTTGCTTAAGTCCCCATATAAACCCACAATTGGATATTTTGAGGATTACATACATCTTTTCAGCCATCACGCGTCATTTTCAGTGTGTTGAAGGTCTTGGGCCAATCTGACTGTCTCTAGTTTTGTTTTTTCTTTTCTCCTTGAAGCCCCTATTCATGTGAATATCATGGTGGTTCGGCGTGTTTTTGTGTCAATCGGACCAACGTGGGGTCTTTGGTGCGCTATAGTGAAATCCGACTAAAATATATATGGGAGATATTTAAATCTGAATCAACTCCACAAATTTCAAGACCCTGATATAACGAGGTTTAACTATATATAGGCAAACAATTATTTCGATCCCATTTTGCTTAAGTCCCCATATAAACCCACAATTGGGTATTTTGAGGATTACATATATCTTTTCAGCCATCACGCGTCATTTTCGGTTTGTTTAGGGTCCTAGGCCAATCTGACTGTCTCTAGTTTTGTTTTTTGTTTTCTCCTTGAATCCCCAATTCATGTGACTATCATGGTAGTTCGGCGTGTTTTTGTGTAAATCGGACTATCGTGGGGTCCATGGTGCGCTGAAATCCGACTAAAATATATGGGAGCTATATTTAAATCTGAACCAATTCCACAAATTTCAAGACCCTGATATAATCGAGGTTTAACTATATATAGGCAAAAAATTCCAATTACAACCACTGTACGTTACAGTCTCCCTCCCTCTCTCATTCGTCTAACCTGAGCCTAAGCTGGTTCTTGACAGTGCTGCTGCTGTTGTTGTTGTTCTTTTGTCGGTGTTATCTACTTTGTCTGCACTGGGTTGTGTGCTAAATGCACCCTAAGATTACGGTTGCATGTCTGGCTGGTTGTCTGACAGACTTCTCATTCTTCTGTCTTTGATAACATCAATGCTTGTTCTTATTTTGTTTGCCAACATTTGCTGTTGTTGTTGTTTTTGCTGCTGTTTAGTGGGGTGATAGTTTTGTTGATATTGCAAAACTGTCTGACAAACTGCAGTGACAAATGTAAGTGTGTGCGTGTGTATGAATGCACCTATATTTACCTTAATCGACCCTGTCTGGTTCAAACAATTGGATTTTTTTGCTGTTGATAAACTGCGTTCTAGCCTACAATTCGATGAACTGAAATGTAATTGTACTGCAAGATGCCAACAAAAATAAGGTTATTTATTTGTAGCAACGATCTGGTATATATGGATTACCAAATAAGTGAGCCTATTAAAGACAACCTTCTATGGTAATTATAGGGCGGAAAGATTGTGTGCTACCATTATGGATATATGCAAGCTTAAATCTAATGTCCAATTTATTTCTATTCCATTAAAAAACTATATTTGTTGTTGTTGGACTTCAATGACTTTTGATACAAAATTTTATATATGGTTCCAGACATATTTTAAAATTATAGGGGCTGTAATAAAAAAGCGTTGTTAAGTTCGCTTTTTGCACATAAATTCAATACACCAAAAATCTATCGGGTCTTCCAGGAGAACACTAAAAGCCAAGTACAGACACTTCGAACATACAGAAAATGACGCTTTACGGTATATAACGGCGCTTTAAAAAAAAATCCACGACTATGGATCGACGATCCACGCCTCTAGGTAGACATCCATGCCAGTACAAAATATATATAATTATAAGATCTCTATGACTCTTTATAGGCAATTAAAAATACCTAAGAAAAAGTTAACGCCTCTGGATAGCCGAAAAAATAACTCGAAGTGGGAATATATTTTCGTTAACATATAAATGTTTCGACTTAATACGTACCTAGGAATTTTAACAAATTCACACAGTTGAAAATATATACTAGTTCCTTGAAAAAAATATTCCCAAATTTCTACGACTTTTCTATATACTTGAAAAAATATTTTTTAAAATTTATGATTCTTGAATACTTGAAGAAATATTCTTTAAAAACTCCACGCCTTTTATCATTGAAAAAATATTATTTAACCAGTGAGTGAAGCAGTATAGTGGGACGGGGCCAATCCACTCATGCCTAATACAACTTCGACGAAAATTTAACTTTCTCATGCACATTAGTTTGGGCAATATTTCGCGATATTTGCAGCCTCTAGACCCACGTCAACAAATATTTTCTCTAATATTCAGTAGACGAGGGCTGTACTTGTCCAGATCTTCTTTACCGTTGGTCTAGTGTTGTGATGCACTAGTTTTCAACTTGGCCTGTAGATCGACTTAGAAAAAAAAACAAAAAAAAATAGGTTTTCGGTCCATTTCATTTCAATACAGTATTTTTTCGGTTAATTGCACATAAAAATTTATATTTTTGTTCAATTAACCGACAATGAATTATCCTGAACCCGCTTAATTGAACAGTTTGTTCAATTACAGTAATCACGTATAATTGGAACTACTAATGATTTAAAAAAAATCCAACGTCGAATACAAATTACGCTTTCTCGCAGAGTTTCACCTTAGCAATAACATATGTTTTGAATTAAATTATTAACACATGTAAAAAATTACAGATTATTAAATTGATCATTGTGCAATTAACCGGTGAAGAGTAAAGGATATTTATTTTTGATGACATGAATTTTGAACCAATTAAGCGGGAAACCCAATTAATTATCCGAGAAAATTTACATGTATTTTCTATGAAATATTTTTTGCCTCATCATGTGGTTCAATTAAGCGTGGAAACGAATTAACCGTAGGTCAATTAACCGAAAAATACTGTATTATTATCTGATCATCACCTGAAATTATAGGCATTGTCCTTGACCGTAACTAGAACCTCATGGAGCATTTAAAAGTGATCAGCGCTATATTTCCACCCTCTAGTGGGGTAATGGGTTACTAATAATATATGAATATGTAAGCATCCGTAATATTTAAGTGTAACTCCCGCACCTGAGTACATACGACAAAAACAATTGTAAATTTAATTAAAGGTCAAAAACTGCTTTTGGACATATTATCAACTTTTCGGCTCTTATGCCCTTCAGTAGTAGATATACGCTATAAGTTACACATTTTGTAATTTTTCACAATTTTTGTCCATTTGACCCGCTAAAGATTGACCGATCCTTATCAAAATAGGCATGCTTATTCTTTGGCCCAATCCCCTTCTCCATGTAATTGGAGATGTTTGGGCCACAATTTCGGCCTCTGGAGCGACCAGAAAAACCGACAAAAATTAATTATTTGGTCCATATCATCCCATAAATATTAACTTGATCTTTACAAAAAGCAATAGGGGTCTTCATTGGGCCGAACCCATCCGACACGCAAAATTTTGTGAATAACTGTGGCCTGTATCGTGTTTAAGAATTATAATGACAGACGGACGGGTGCATGACGGAACACTCAGATCGGACTGAGCCAGTTGAGATATGACGATCGGGTACACATGAGTGGGTCAGGACCAATATTTCGCGGCGTTACAAACTCTTGGGTCTGCACAAAGCTGTAATACCCTGACAACATAGTTGTGTAGGGTGTAAAACCAACACGCCTTTTCTAAGATCCTTGAAAACATATTCTTTAAAAAACCTTACTTTATGAGATCCTTTGAAAAAATATTCTTTAGAAACTCCACGTTAGATGAGATCCTTTGAAAAAATATTCTTTAAAAACTCCACACCTTTTCTAGATTTTTTGAAAAAATATTACTTAAAAAAACACCTTTACTAGATCCTTGAAAACATATTCTTTAAAAACTCCACACCTTTTCTAGATCCTTGAAAAATATTCTATAAGCCACGCCTTTTGAGGTCCTTGAATAAGTATTATTGAAAAAAGCCAGTTACTTCTTGAATAAATAGTCTTTAAAATTAATGCCTTTTGAGGTCCTTGGATCAATTTTCTTTAAAAAGTCCACGCCTTTTCTAGTGTCCTTGGATCAAGTATCCTTAAAAAGTCCATGCCTTTCTAGGTCCTTGGATCAATTTTCTTTAAAAAGTCACGCCTTTTCTAGGTCCATGGATCAATATTCTTTAAAAAGTCCATGCCTTTCTAAGGTCCTTGTATTTAATATCTTTTAAAAAGTCCACGCCTTTTCCAGGCCGCATAAGATTAAAAAAAAACATAAATCATAGAATAAATATTCTTTAAATTTACGCTATTTAAAGGCCCTGGAAAAGTATTCCTTAGAGACGATGTATATTTACTTGAAAAAAAGAAAGTTGAAAATTCTACCGTCAAATGTAGGTCCTTAAAAAATATTCTTTAAAAATCTACGCTCAATTTAGGTCCTTGAAAAAGTAATCTTTAAAAGTCTACGTCATATGTAGGTTCTTAAAAATATTCTTTAAAAATCTACGTCGAATTTAGGCCCTTGAAAAAGTACTCTTTAAAAATTTACGTCGAATTTAGGCCCTTGAAAAAGTACTCTTTAAAAATCTACGTCAAATGTAGGTCCTTAAAAATCAAATTATGCCTTTTCTCA
>NW_026880189.1:0-30317 GCF_032173495.1 Musca vetustissima
CTCTCTTACTGGCTCAGTTGACTGCTGTCATTGAGGGGGCAGTGGGGGAGGTATTTATGTTACTCGAAGTGGAGATTAGGGGAGAAATGGTTGTGGTGTTGATGTTGTTGGCAGCCTGAGCTGCTGCTGTGCGTTCAAATTTCTCACGGATCTCAGCGGTTGAGATTTTCGGTGTGGTTTTGCTGGACAAACTGCTAAAGGTTGTCTTGGTGGTGGCTTCATATACCGGTTTTAGGGTTCGCTCCGGGGTCCTCGAGTAGGAGGAGGAGTTCAAGGTTCTCGATTTTGCCACCTCAACATGCATCCATTGACTCAACTCACTGGAGGAGGAATCGCCCGATTTTTTGCTTAACGGAGAAATGGCTTCCACGGCCCTCTGGGGACTTAGCGGCTGCACCGGTTGGGAGCTGATGGGCGCCACCACTTTGGCTGGAATGATATTGCTGGTCTTGGGTTTACTCACTGCTTTCTGGGTGGGATCGGCTTTGAAACTTTGTTTGCGTGGCCTGTGAACCAGAACCCGAGGTTAATGTTGAGGTGGTGGAACTGGCAATGGAGGTGTTCGTCTCCGAGGAGAGGGTACGCGTGAGGGCAAATTTCTCCGGAACTTGGGGTACACAGGGTGACATGGGTGGTGAGGAAATGCGGGATGAGAAGACCGAATCACATGAATCGCTTTCTTCGTGTAACATCTGGCGGGGTGTGGCAACAAGGGATGTGCGTGGTGGCTTTGCAGGAGGGATGGTGTTGAGGGCCTCCATACGTCTCTGGGCCACTGAGGGAGCCATGTGTCGGGAATTACTGGTGTTGTTTTGTGACAAATATCCCCGATTGTTGGCAATGTTGACACTGTTGCTGTGCGTGGAAACATTTAGGGGCCTCAGGGGAGAACTCATCATCGAGGAGGAAGAGGTGGTATTTGTGGTCATGCTCATTTCGGCACGCTTGGCTGGTCTGGGAATGGTGTTAAGGCCTCCAACTCCTCCGCTTACTGAACCCACCCCACTATCTGTGGAATCGGTGGAGGAGGTATTACCCGATGCCTTCATTTGATCACTATCCCGACTTTTAATTTCCGGCAAATCCAATATGGGCTCGAGGGGCACATGAGGCCGATCAGGTATTACCAAACCTCTCAGCTTCGACAGACTACGTCTGCGTTGCTCTAAAATATTGGTAATGGCTGCCTTCCTTGAGGCCTCATCCGGCACATAGGCCGGCTGTCCCGAGAAGCTTATACGCCTATCCAAATGTTGGGTGGAGGCATGGCGCCGGGGCAGCGAGGCATAACTTTGGGTATAATCGGAATTTATGGAGTTCAAGGACTGCAATGAGTCGGAGAAGTTGCTTTGGGCCGGTAAGGGCTTGCTAAGCTGATAGAGTCGGGCAACATCATTGAGATTTTCCACACTCATGGCACGTGTCTTCTGTAGAGAGGCCGAACCCGCCCGATAGGGTGTGTGTGAGGTGGAGGTGTCCAGTAAATTTTCGGTACTTAAATTCAATGGCTTGGTGGAACTATTGGAACGTGAGAAGCTAATCGGTTTGGCGGCAGGTTCAAGTGGCTGAGCAGCATCGTCATTAGAGAACATGGCAATTTTGTCGCGAACACTCTTTTCGGATTTCTCATCTTTGCGCCAATCACTGGAACGACGAGGTACACTTAAGGAACGTTTATAGTCAGGGCTGTCGCTGAAGGAGGGGGCCTCTAATTTGTGAGCTGTGGGTGTGCTGCTGCCACTGCTGTTGCCAGAGGAGAGATTTTGTGTGGAGCGACTGTTACGTGTGTCGATAATGATTTTAGTGGGCGTCCCTGTGGCCACGCTGATCGGATTGGGCCGGGCATCTTCAACATTGACCACCAAATCTTGGCGATAGACCTTGCGTGGCACTGTGGCTGGTGGTGTGGATTTGGGCAGAGGTGGTGGTACGGCATCTGAATTTCCACCTCCCATCTCCATTTTAATAGGTCCCGATTTTTGTTTCTCCACCTCGACCATAGTTTGGGTAATACCATTCGTGGTTGTGCTGGTCAAATGTGTGCTGCGGCTACTGGCCATCATTGTGGGTCCAACTTTGGAGGCAGCATATAATTTCTCGGTATAAACGGTGTTACTATCACCCGGCCCGGAACCTTTTGTTGTGGTCGTCATAACGCTTTGCATTAAACTGGTGGTTTTCATGACATTAGCGGCTCCACCAGGCATAATCAATGGTTCCGAGAAATTTGGCGGAAATTCATGACCATCCGGGGGTAGACGTGAGTAGGTGGGTGGCGATGTTAGGGTTAGATAGTCACTGACAATTATCGGGGTAGTTTGTGGTGGCAGAACATGCAGGCCGTTCTCCATTTTGTTTAAATGTCTTTGTTCAAGATCTGTGAGTAGGAGGTAGGTAGGGAGGTACACAGGATGTGAGAGATGCAGGATTCGGAATGATGGTGGTGGTGGTTGGTTGGTTGGAAGGGAAGAGACAAAAAACACAAACAAAAACAATAAAGTTAGTTAAGGGTTTACACTAGTGGATTGTATTTTACAAATAATAGGAATTACAAAAATAATCTATTATAAAAGAGAGTAAAAGAGAGAGAGAGAGGAAAAATTAATAATTAAGAGAAAAAGAAACATATAATTAAGAGATTATGAAATCATAATCCAAAAAAGGTGTTATTTCATTTATCGAATTCGAATATCAATTTCGAAATATATTTTTTTCAATTCAGATCGAAGACATAGTACCGATTTTTTTTATATTCACCCATTCAAATAAAAAAATAATTATAGGTTTTAAACCCCCTATAATTATTTCCCATTAAATACCATTTTTGTCATTCATAAATTATTTTTATTTTTTTGCATATTGGAAATTATCAATGAACCTCCAAAAGAGGCAGAAGAAGAAGACACTCATAGATGTATGTGTGTGTCTGTGTGGAAAATCCAATATCGCAATGTATGTCATGTCATTTGGTATACAAATCATGATGATGGTAACAGAAAAAATATACTGAGATACATTTAATAATATGTTTATCAATTTTTATCGCTAAAGGAAGGGGTGGATAAGAGGAGTTGAGGAAGAGGAAGAAGAAGAAGGGGAGTAGAGGAATTAATTTTGCAATAGACATATATTTATTACGAATAAAATGTATGTATGAATGAATGTTGAAAGACCATATGGCATATGGTTTTAGAAAATTATATAATTAAATATTGTAACCCATATTTTTGCATGTTTTATTAGAGCTACAGATTTTTGTTTCAAGGTGACTCATAGTGAAATTTTATGTATAATAATTTTTCCTTTGAAATCACCCACCTAAAATGTATTCGTGATGTCTAAATTAACCCCAAATCGAACTTAACCCCAACAAATTAAAAAAATAATTTTGTGTGTTTAAGCCCCATAATTATACGGCTATTTAGATGAGATATATTATATATACCGATTTTTTCTTTCAAGGTGACTCATAGTAAAATTGGATGCAGAATAATTTTTCCATTGACATCACCCCCCTAGAATGGATTCTTGATGGCTAAATTTACCCGAATCGAACTTAACTCCAAAAAATGAAATAAATAATTTTGTTTGTTTAAGCTCCATAATTATAAGGCTATTTAGTTGAGATATATTATAAATACCGATTTTTCTTACAAGGTTACGCATAGTGAAATTTTATGTAGATTAATTTTTCCATTGACATCCCCACCCTAGAATGTATCCATTATGGTGAAATCGACGTCAAATCGAAACTAACCCCAAAAATGTCTCTAAATAAATTTGTTCGTTTAAGTTAAGAAATATAAGTATATATCTACTTATATTTCATTGAAATAAATTATATATACCGATTTATTGTAAGAGGTAACCTATAGCGGAATTTTATGTAGAATATATTTTCTGTTGGCATCACCCCCCTAGAATGTATTCCTCATGGTGAAATCGACGTCAAATCGAAACTAACCTCAATATTATTAATATATAAAATGTCAAGATTATTAAGTCCAAAGTAATGCTAGTTTTTTATGGAGCTATATTATATATTCCGATTTCTTGTCAGAGGTAACATATAGTTAAATTTAATGTAGAATATTTCTTCAGTTGACATCCTCCCCGTAAAATGCCCTCTGGGTGGGGAAATTGAAGCCAACTCGAAAACAAATCCTAAAAATGCCTATATATGAGTTTGTTCTTATATTCATTCCGATTTTTCGTGGATTTATATAATATATACAAATTTCTTGCGCTCGGCGACCTATAGTGAAATTTGGTGTAGAATATTTTTTACATTGACACTATCCCCATAGAATGTTCCCTTAATAGAGAAATTGGGGCCAACGTAAACCTAACCTCAAAAATTAATAATACAAATTTCCAAGATTGTAAAGGCCAATTTAATGTTTTTATAGATTTATATTATATACACCGATTTCTGGCAAAACGTAACCTATAGTCAAATTTGATGCAGAATATTTTTTCCATTGACACACGCCCTCTAAAATGTACCACTGAGAGAGAAATTGACCTGAAATCGTACATAGCCCCAAAATCATTAATAATAAATTATCAAGATTATAAATCTAATTTGATATTGATTTTTGTATAGCGTTATATTATATATACCGATTTCTTGTAAGAGATCACCTATAGTGAAATTTGCTGCAGAATATTTTTTTCTCTGACATCCTCTCTCTCCAATGTACCATTGAGAGAGAAATTGACGTCAAATCGAACATAACCCCAAAAATTAGCAATAACAATGTGGAAGGCTTTTTAGCTGAAATTATAGCTGATATTTTCTTGAGTTATATTATATATAGCGATTTCTTGTGCGAGGGGACTTATAGTGAAATTTGATGTAGATTAATTATTTCCACCGACATTTCCCCTCTAAAATATACCGTTAAGGGAGAAATGGACGACAAATATAACATAACCCCAAAAATAGTACTAGAAAATTTCAAGATTATAAAGCCTAATTTAATATTAGAATTTTATGGAGCTATATTATATATTCCGATTTCTTGTAAGAGGTAACTTGTAGTGAAATTTTATGCAGAATATTTTTTCTATTGACACTCTTCTCGTTAAATGTAGAATTAAACGTCAGATTGAACATAACCCCAAAATTAGCAATAACAATGATCAAAGTTATTCAGCTCAGTTTATAGCTGATATTTTCTTCAGGTACGTTATAAATACCGACTTCTTGTGCGAGAGGACTTATAGTGAAATTGTATGCAGAATATATTTTTCATTGACACTCTCCCCCTAAAACACACCATTGAGGGTCTATTTGACGAAAACTCAAATCCATAGTTTTAATGGATTCTTAACATTTTTAATTATTCGAAAATTATTTTTTTTTAAAAAAGGGGCTGAATGACCCCTAAAATGATCCCGCAGACGGTGAAGTTTTTTGAGCAAAATATTTCTTTTAGTGTTTCTAGCAATATTTTCTAACGGATCCATTAGCTATTTTGTAAGGGTCTCGGGGAATTTTCGTTCAATTCTAATAAGAAAGAAAATTAAAAGGAAAATTCATTAAAGTACTTAAAAGACCCCTTAGAATGAGCCGCTAGAGGGTTATGTTATTTTAACAAAATATTCCTCTTAGTGTTGTTAACAATATTTCCGAACACATCCAGTAGCTATTTTTTAAGGATCTCGAGGAATATTGAATAATTTCTTATAAGAAATAAAAATGAAGGCACAATTCAATAAATTACTTAAACGATCCCTCCTTTAAATGAACCGCTACAGGGTTAAGATATTCTACCAAAATGTTACTCTTAGCGTTGATGACAAAATTCCTTATCAAATCCTGTATCTAATTTGTAAAGATCTCTAGGAAGTTGGGCTCAAGACAAAATAAGAAAACAAATCTTCAAAAAAGGACCTAAAAGACCGATTTTGAAGAAAAATAACCTAAAAGACCCATTTCGGTTGCCCCTAGAGGGTTAATATATTTTACAAAAATATACCTCTCAGTGTTCTGAATAATAATGCGGAACACATCGTATACCTTATTCGTAAGGATATGTAAGAAAATGTAGATCGATTCAAAGTACCTCATCATTTGAGACTATACACAAAATATGTTGCATACTTTTAGGGGTTTAAATTATTTTCATTATTTTAATGAAACAAAGAATTGTACGCCTCCGTAATTTTTTTAAAATTACTTTACCCCCCCAAAAATTACCAACGAATTAATAACAACAACAAAAACAATTGACAATCTTAACCAACCACCGGCTGGCTGCCTGCTTGACTAACCGATTTAAATAATTTATTTGACAAATCTAATCCACAGATTGGACTTATCCGCCACCACCACCACTACTGTCTGTCTGCCATTAAATCAAAGAACAATTGAATTTTGTTTACAATTTAACAACACACAGCCAACTGTCTGACCCACAGTGTTTTCAATTTTTGAGAAAAAGTCCGCATTCTGAGGCTAAAAACCGAAAAACAAATTGACAGTGATTTTTTTCAAATTTGACAGGTTGTAGATTATGTGCGCAGGCGCGCATGCAGCTACATGGCCATGTAAACAAACACACATTTGACAAATGGGTAAAAAATTGAGTGAATATTTTTTTTATTGTTCTGGAAAAAAACTTAGACAAATGACCAGAGAACGTTACGTTACGTGGTTCTTTTTCGGTTGGTATTAGTTTTCGAGAAAAACGCCGAAATATTGAATTGATTACCGTCAAATTCTAATGTTCTTATGACTCGGTCGTCTTGGGTTACCAGCAAAGAACAAGAATTTGTTGGAGAAACACAAAAACCTTTAAATGAAGTCATCTGTCCTGTAGTCTGTCTGTGTCTCTGTCTACCCCCCAACGAAATTTACTTCCATCTCAGCCCAAGATTGAGACTGTGTCTAATCTTAAAAAGACAAATTTGTTAATGTCAACTCAAGTGACAGTTAAAAAATATTTTGTTAAATGAATGCAAAATTTCAATAGCAAAAAAAAAAAAAAAAACAACAACAACAATGCGGACAAGAATTGGAACCGTAACAACCAACAACAATGACATTAAAACCAAAGCTTTTAACATTTGAAAATATGCGAATTAGGGAATTTTGGTCATGGTGGATATTGGAGATAGGATAGATAATTTATCTATATATTACAGATAATTTATCTTTATATTTTAGATAATGTATCTACGTTATCTAAATAGCGTAAATAATTATCTAAACAATCATGTTTTAATTTGGAGCTTTTTTTTAAATTTCCCAATGGGGTCCAAAGGTTATCTATTAGCCATCCCGAGCCTTCCTTGATCCCAGATAAAAGCCCCATGGTATTATCTTTTTTACATTTATTTATTATTATTACTTTTTTTACAAAGTTGCATTAAATCATTTTTATGACTAATACAGACAATATTGATTCGAATGGTGCAAAAGTCAATACAACAATCGATCATATCGACTTTCGATAACAAATCAAAAAAAAAAAAAAAAAGCAAAATATAAAAAACAAGCTACTATAAAGATTAGATTGTCTTATACACTTCAAATAGTTGTTATACAATGACTTTTGAGATAAGAGTGCGGAATGAACGAACAAAACAGCTGTCATTTTTACCACGGATGATGATATCATTATTGGCCTGAGACATTTAATATATTTTTTAATGTTATGAAAATAAATCCTATTAAATAAAATTATTGGGATTTTATTGTGGATATTTTTTCCGCTGATTCCAATTTTTCCCCTATAGAAACGGTGGAAATAAATAATAATCATTGAGATCGAAGGACCATTTGATAACTTAAATCACTTTTTATGGCATTAAGAAACTTTTTGAAATCAAATGAGTCGCTAGAGGGTTAATATTTTCTACCAAAATATTCCTCTTAGTGTTGGTTACAAAATTCCTTAACACATCCAGTAGCTAATTTGTAAGGATCAAAAGGAAAAAAGAGGGCCAAGACAAAAAGGAAACAAAATTTTTCAAAAAAAAAAAAAAAAAAAATACCCTAAAATACCCATTTTGGTTGCCCCTAGAGGGTTAATATATTTTACAAAAATATACCTCTTAGTGTTCTGAATAATAATGCTGAACACATTGTATACCTAATGTGTAAGGATCAAAAGGAAAATAGAAAAAAGAGGGTCAAGCCAAAAAAAGGAACACATTTTTTTTAAAGAAAAAAAAAAAAACATAAAATATCCATTTCGGTTGCCCTTAGAGGGTTAATATATTTTACAAAAATATACCCCGTAGTGTTCTGAATAATAATGCTGAACACATTGTATACCTAATGTGTAAGGATCAAAAGGAAAATAGCGTCAAGACAAAAAAGGAACACGATTTTCAAAAAATAACCTAAAATACCCATTTCAGCTGCCCCTAGAGGGTTTATATATTTTACAAAAATATACCTCTTAGTGTTCTGAATAATAATGCTGAACACATCATATACCTATCGTGTAAGGAGATGTAAGAAAATGTAGATAAATTCAATGTAACTCATCATTTGAGGGTATATATGCAAAATATGTTGCATACTTTTAGGAGTTTATATTATATTCATTTCTACCACGGTAAAAATGAATTGATGATATCATTATTGGCCAGAGATATTTAATTAATATATTTTTATATGTTATGTAAAGAAATTCTATGAAATAAAATTATTAAGATTTTATTGCGGATATTTTTTCCTGATTTTATATTTTTCCCAACAGAGATGACGTTAAGAAAAGAAATCATATTAAATAAAATTATTGGGATTTTATTGCGCATATTTTTTTCCTGATTCCAATTTTTGCCTATAGAAGAAATGGTGTGAAAAAATTAATTTTAATTATATGAGATTCTCATAAATAATCGTAAATATTTTTTAATAATTTTTTGAGCTACTATTTTTTATTAGCCATTCATTGAGATCGAAGGACCATTTGTTTTATAGCTACTTAAATCACTTTTTATGGCATTAATAAAATAAAATAAAATTTTGAAATCTGGTTTCATTATCATAAAATCACAATGTGAAAAAATCTAATAGAATACATTTACTACCTTCTAAATTGAATAAAGGAAGTAAATGCATCTTTCAAATTTTTTCAAAAAATTGAAATGTCTTCCAAACTTGTTTTGCCAAACTCAAACTGAATGACATCTAAACATTTTAATAAAAAATGCCAAAAAATAATTGCATATAGTTCTAAAGACACTAATTAATGACATTTCCCAAAACGTTTTATTGTCTAGAATTGCCTTACTCAAGAAAACCAGATCTATCCCCCAAACAAAACTGAAAATATTTTAGAAAAAAATAAACTAACAAATAACATAAATATCAAACACACGCCTTGGCTCATTAAGACCCGCCATTGGTCATCAACAAGTTTTTTCCAAGAATACTTCATTTCATTTTTGTTTTTTCTTTTCATTCTATTCTCTTCATTATTGTTCTAAATATGGAGATTTATTCTAGAGTACCTCCTACTACTACTATCGACACTACACTTCAGTTTGGCCATAACTACTTGAAAAAATAAACAAAACAGAATTCTAAGTCATTGAATAAAGTATCAGAAAAATAAACATAAGCGGAACAACTTGAAGGTGGATTTGTTTTCTATGGAGGTTAATAAATTATTTTCATATTGGTTTGCAAAAGAAGTCCCACATACATAGAATGAATTCGGAAAGCCTGAACGACAAAGTGCAACAAAAAATATAAAAAAAAACTGTTGCACAGACCTTAATCTTGTATTTAGATAACTTAGATAAATTATTTACGATTTCGGGATAAAATATATAAATTATTTTCATCGATGAGATAACATAGATACATCATATAAATAAATTGGATACACCGAATGAATTCGGAAACCGACATATACTATTGTAGGGGCGATGTCGGGATAAAATATACAAATCACTTTCATCCACGAGATAACATAAATAACTTTGTTAAATAAATTGAACAATATAGATACACTATTTAGGTTATTTTGTATAATCTAGATACATTATCTATGCCGCTGGGATAATTTATTTGGATAAAATTTTCTAATTTATTTGAATGAAATATATACATTTTCCATGTTATTTGGATAACATAGATGCATTATCCACTCGTTCGGATAAGGTAGATACTTTTCTATGTTTTTGAATACATTATTCACATATTTGGATAAGGTAGATATTTTATCTACCTTATAAAAATAGCACAGATACGTTATCTTTGTTATTTAGCTAATGTTATTTGGATAAATAAGATATATTATCTAGGTTATTTAGATAACTTAGATACATTATCTATGTTTTTTGGATAACGAAGATACATTATTTAGGCTATTTGGATAACATAGATAAATTAGATTAGATACATTATTTAGTTATCCAAATGACAAAGATACATTATACGCGTTTACTGGATGACGTACATATGTTATCGACGTTATTTAGGTAACCTAGATGTGTTATCTAGGTTATTTGGATAAAGATAATTAATTATCTAGGTTATTTGACAATGTAGATGCATTATCCATGCTATTTGGATAATGTAGATACATTATTAACGTTGTTGAGATAACGTAGATACGTTATCTAGGTTACTTGGATAACGTAGATTTGTTATCCAGGCTATTTGGATAACATAGATAAATTATCCACGTTATTTTGACAACATAGATACTGTCTATCTGTCTTTTTTGGATAGCACATATACGTTATCTACGTTATTTCGATGTTTTAAGATAACATAGATACATTATCTACCTTATTTAATTGACAGAGATACATTATTTGTGTTGTGTAAATATCATAGATACATTATCTGTGCTATTTAGGTAACATAGATACATTAGCTGTGTTATTTGGATACCATAGATACCCTATCCACATTTTTTTGTTAATGTAGATACTTTATCTACTTTATTAAGATGATTTAGATATATTATTTACTTTATTAAGATTAGGATATATTATATGCGTAATTTATCTATCGTAGATACATTGTATACTCTACTAAGATAACGTAGATACATTATATACTTTATTAAGATAGCCCAAATACATTATCTACTTTATTAAGATAACGTAGATACATTATTAACATGACCGAGATACTTTTCTATGTGATTTGGGTGACTTAGATAATTTATCTAAGTTTTTAGATAACATAGACACAATATCTACATTATCTATATAACGTAGCTTTATTATCCATGTCATTTGTACATCGTAGATACGATATCCCCCTTTATTTGAATAGTGTAGATAAATTACATGCCGGCTATCTTACTACAATTACAATTAGCTCTAATGTCTGTATGTGTGTGTGTGTGTGAAAATTATTTAGACCATGAACTTGACACTTTATGCTTTCAAACAATGTTTTGGTTTTTATTTTTCTTTTCGGCTTCATCTTTCAAACTTTAAAAGAATTCCGGTAGTTGTACAAAAAAAAAAAAAAAAACAATTGGGCAAATACCAAGAAAGTAACAACAGCAACAACAACAATGTCATGGTAATTTACAACCCAACAACAGCAACAACGAAAAATTAACTACCACTACTGTTTGGTTTAGGGCAGGCTTTTAACAGCTGCTTTTTGAAGCAAAAAAGCCCTCTCCGACAAAGTTGATGAGTTTTATGACTTGTGCTTTTTCGGTTTTTTTGAAAAGCCAAAATGGTAAGGTAATAAAATTAACAACAACAAAAAGAGGAAGCTGAAAAAAATGAAGAAGAACAAAACGAAAGAAAAATCGTCCCAAAAGAAGAAGGTCGTTACAAAAGAACGTATGCCTTTAATTAATTACAGACACACACTCACACATACACGTGAGTGTGTGTTCGATCATTGCTTTGAGCTTGTGATATGGAAGTTCATCATGCTACAGTTATATGCGACAATGAGAGGTAGCGTTAATCTTCCCCCAAAAATCAGACCATTATTTTTTTTGTCGGGTAACGTTAACTTCGGAGGTAATTATCCGATTGCAATGATGATCAGCCGTTTTTTTTGTGGACTACAAAAAAGGGGAAAGAAGAAGAAGAAACAACCTAGTATGACAATATGTAAAATTACAAAGACAGACAAATTAAGAACTAAAACAACAACAACAATTACAAATAAGAGACAAACAAACTACAACAAAAAAATTAACCCCAAAAAGCCAGCCAAGTGTGGCAATGAAGTCACACACACCTACCAACCACCAGACGATGTACACATTCCGCCACAGCAGGTGCAAAGTTAATTCAAAACTTCAAATTCAAAAAAAAAAAAAAACAGAACTCAAACCTGAACGAAAAAAAACGCAACTCAATTCAACTGCAACGTTTCTTAACTCGAAATATGATTGCGGGGCACACAAGCAAAGAACCCAAAAAAATATAGAAAAAACCGAAGCAGCCGAAAAAACTCAACCAAGCGTATGGTAGAGAAGACGACCATTATTCTCATCATCAGCTGGTGTGTGTTTGTGTTTGTTGAGTAATAAAAAATAAGAAATAATTTAATTTTTTTTCAAAATTTATGGCCGTTATACCTTTTTTGGTTGGTTTTGAATTTTGGCCCCCGTATAAGGAAATGACAAAAGCACAATACTTAAAAAAAATAAAATTAATTTCATATTTAGTGGGGTTCGGAAAATAAAATAAAAAAACAATTCATGGAAAGAGGGTTTGATGCTCGTCAACTTTGTTTCCTGCTTTGATGATAAAAAGCGTCATGCATATAAAATTATGTTTTTGATGTTCCAAGGAATAATGATTAGTTCGCAGTATTTAAAATGTGTGAATTTTTCAAAAGTAAAAAAAAAATTGTTCGAAATTAAAAAAAAAATATTTTTTTAAACTAAAAAAAATATCTTTTTTTCAAATGCAAAACAAAAAAAAAAAAAATAAAATAAAAAAAAATTAAAAAATATACATATATAAGTATCAGCCTAGTTGTTACATGACCTCAGTGGAAGGTTAGGTTAGGGATGTACGGTTGTTAATAACAACCGTCCACTCGGAGATCATCATTTTATATTACCTGTAAAGAAAAGAAAAATAGAGAGTGGCGGAGCAAGGTGAAAATATAGTGAGAGAAGAAGAGCGAAGGAAAGTTATTTTAGCCATGTCAATTTTTTGACAAAGCCTAGGATCTGGTTTGGTTCTATTTTGGAGACAGAGACTAGATTATCAATTTCATATCTTCCAAACTGTTTATGTCTTCTGCTAATCAGCGATGGACATTTACAGAGGATGTTCTCATATAGACGACAGTAATACTCTCCACTGGAGTCCCACTTCGAAGTGAGCGATCTAATCTTGCAATGACCTGTTATGATCCCCACAACGATTTCGATCTCCCTCTTCTTGTGTGTCAGCAGCGAAGACGTTCTTTCACGAGAGAATTCAGACCAGATAGATTTTGAGATTCTGCAAGCAGGTTCTCTTAGCCATCTGTTGCCGAATACCTCGCAATAGAATGCACGGATTTTGCCAATGAAATAGCTGATGGGAGGTTTCACAGATCTCACAATCGGAAGATTGGACGACAGTGAGCTATCTCATTCCCTTCAATGTCGTCAATGTCCTGGAACCCAACATAAACTAACTATCTGTCGTATATCATTCAAAGCGGACTTGCAATCATGAACTGCTTTAGAGTTTATAGTACGCGACTTCACCGCTTTAAGGGTCGCCTGACTATCGACTTATATAGTTAACGGTCCCGTAATGTCGGCATTAAGCGATTTTACTATCTCGGCCGCTTTCTCTGCTTGAAAAACGCTATAGAGATTGTTATATGAGTTATATGTTCCTAATTCCCTACGGTTAACACCTGCGCCAGTGCCTTCCTCCATCTTTGACCCGTCTGTAAAGAATGACAGACCTGGCAGAGGTAAGGAGCCACTAGTCCACGGTTCCCTACTAGGAAACTCATCTTTGATGTCATTAAAGTCCCTATGAGAGGGAACACTACGTCACTAATATGACTATTCCCCCTAAAGAGGTTACAACCTGGCGTTATGTTTAGGATGCTGGCATGACCATAGTTCAGCGATTTTAAGGCATCCGTTTCCCGGAGCCTCAGGGCACTCCTGGCAGCCTGGAATTTAAACAGAATGTCCAAAGGTTGGAGATTCAAAATTGCGTTCAAGGCTGCCTGTGGTGTACTTCTTAACGCTCCGTTGATCAGGATAGAAGCCGATCGCTGTACTAAACTCAATTTTTTCAGCAGCATCTTTTTGTAAACCACCTGCCCCCAAACAAGACAACCATAAGAAAGAATGGGCGAGACTATCGTCGTATATACAGTCAGTGTATATTATCGGGTCTTAATCCCCAGCTCTTACCTATGGAATTCATACATGAGTAGAGTGCCAGCAGTCCTTTCTTAGAGCGTTCCTCAACATTCCTATTCCAGACAGAAACTAGCAAACTTACGTTTCCTAAGTATATGTTCTGCCGAAGCAAAAACTGCCCTCAGTGGAAACAATAAGCATGAATTTTTTCCGAAATATTTTTTAACCATTGCCTGGAATATAAAATAATCCAGCATTTAAAAAAATGTAAACGTAGATTTGTAAAAAAAATATTTTCAAAAAATTTGGTATTTTTAAATATAAAAATTTGCAATTTACTGCATTTTCCAAGAATATCTCTTTTTTCTCAAAACATACCAACATCTGCAACTTCTTCATCAGGACATTGCATAGCTGCGAAAAAAATAATAAATGTGCTACTAAATTCTAATCATAGCCGTTTATCCTAGCCATCTCTCACCCAGCCACCTCTCATATACACAGCCATCCAGCAATTCATTTCAAAAAATCTTTCTCAGATCATCTAGTGGCAACAGATTATTACTCATATTAGCTATTTATCACAGCGTTTAATTTCACTTTACATTATCGCGCAACGATGATGCTGACAGAACTGAAAAAAAAACTTGGCAAAGTTGACCGGTTGACCACCATCAGCGAGTGGTGGTGGTCCGGCAGTAAAACTAGCCACCATTTCTTGTAAAAATGATGGCGTGAGATAGTCCACTCAGAGTTACAACACATTCCAAACAAACGAAAAAACGGACAAGGGAAATGGGGAAGCAGAACTTTGCCACTGAATGCGGCTTCGGCAACAGGAGGAGGGGACCAATCTAAAAACTAGTCTTATTAACGTCACTTCATTTTAAGATGCTTAAAAAAAGGCTTCTTGTCATCCGTTCAGGTTAAGCGATTTGTTAATTTATTTTCTCTCTCTCTCTCTCCGTTTGTCGGCCATCAAGTAAAAGTGTAAGCATTCATTTATTATGGCCACACGAACAACAACAAAAATGGTAACAAAGACCGACCATGGTCATGGTAATAACTGAAGCAGAAAAAGAGATCTAAGAGAACCAACACAACAACAACAACTGCGGCATTTTTTCCCATACAAATTCCTGGTTGGTTGCCTGCAATGTCAACAATTTCCTGTTCGATGAAAAGTTTCCCTGGTAGTTTTTTTGTTGTTGTTGTTCTTCATCCTGTCATTTTGGTTGGTGTGACAATAATTCTCACTGAATAGTTGTTGTAGCCTGGAGCAGAACAAACGAAAGTGTTGCAAAGGAAATTGAGTTTGTTTTGTCGATTGGGAATTTTCATAAAGTTCTCACACAAAAGAAGGGAATGGAGGTTATCAAAATTCCTCACAAAGTTTGTGATATTGAAGGCTTTGACTTCAGACTTCGTTATGGGTCTCAGGGAAGAAGGAGTATGATAATAAAAAAAATCTGGAGGGTAAAAAGAATAAACAAATGTCAATGAAGGTCCATGGGAAATCGAGTATGATCTCTGGAAAGGCCTACACATCTTGGGAGAATTCAATAAAAGTGTCAGTTCGATCAGCGAAGTCATTTGAGAGGTAGGAGATGAACTGTAGAGACCGCTACAGGTGCTTGGAGGTCGATATAAACTGAGATAATGTGGAATATTACCGCGAAGTCGATAAACGGTTATTGAGAGGTATAATATGATATGTAGATGTCGCTACAAGTGTTTGGAGGACGATAAGAACTCCCTTTGAACCTGGAAGGATATGAAAAACTACAGTGAGATCGATATGTAGTTAAGACTTCTGAAAAGTTTGGCGAATCTTGCGATAATTAATTAAAGACTTCAGATAGGTCAGAGAAGTACGAGATGACATGTAGAGAGCGTTGCAAATGTTTGGAGAACCGTAATATCTGTGTTGAAGTTTGTGAGGATGTCAGAGATGACAGTGAGTTCGATAAATGATTCTAAAATTAGATTTACATGGAGGAGAAATTTTATACTTCTCCCAGGCAAAAAGACGCATCTCTTGACGATTGTTTTTACAGGCCTTAGAAATGATGTAATTGATATGTAGAGGTCGTCAAAAGCTTCGGAGATGTCGGTAGTCACTAAAGACTATTAAAAGTACAATAGGTATAACATCTGGAAGGTTGTGGAAGACTTCGGAGATTAGATTTACTTGGAGGAAATTTTTAAACTTCCTTCGCAAAAAAACCCATCTGAGAGAGAGGACATTAAAATCTCTTGCAGAAGTTATTATTAGCCTTAGAAATAATACAATTGATATGTAGAGGTCGCTAAAGACTATTAAAGGCTAGTAACAGTAGGTTAAACATCTGGGAAGATATTGGAGACCGCAGAAAGTACGTTAATACCTCTAAAAAGTCGTCAAAGTATTTCGAGAGGCAGATGAGGAGCTGTGACAAAATCCGTAAGACCTTAGAGAGGTTTAAACTCACATATAGAGGTCGTTATAGGCCAATTATAATAATTTAAAGGTTCTTAGGGAGAACATTAATAACACTTACAAATCCAAGAATTAATCAGAGAGGCCAGTGAAATGCTTAGGACAATTTTGTAAGGCAACAAGGCCTTAGATATTATAAAACTGATCAATAGATGTCGTTTAACGATTCTGAGAAGCCGATAATGACTTTTGGAAGAGTACTGAGACTTCTGAGAACATGTAAAGATGTGGTAGTAACCTACAAGTTTTCAGAATACTTGGTGCAGTCGTCGAAGACATTTCCAAGTGTTAATAGAATTCTAAATTAATTCTAGATGGCGCTGAGGTACATGAGGACTTATGAAAAGTAATTAAAATACTTGTGAATGGTAATTAAAGATCTCAGATGTTACTACGAAGTCAAGAAATATAATTGGCAGTCAGTGCGTGAGGTTGAAACTGTAATATAGGGGTCGCTAACGTTTAATAGGGGCCAGTGAGAACGATGAAGACTTCTGAGAAATAGTAAAGATGAAAAAAATTTTAGAAAAGCTAGAAAGAACTAGAAACCCTGTTCGAGCTCTACAATGGCCTCTGGTAGTCCGTTAAAGTATTTGCAGAGATCTGACAGGTCATCAAAGACCTCTAGTTGTCATTAAGTTTATTCGGAAGACTTGATAGAGTAGTAAAGTCTTCAGTGTTGCACTGAGGGATGTTCAAATTAGAATATAGAGGTCGTTGAAAATTAGTATGGTCTAGTGAGAACTTTGAAAAGAGTTCAGTTTGGATGTCGAAGTTGATAAGGACATTTGCGAAGTAGTAAAAATTGAAATACTAGGGGAAGACCTTAGGAAAACTGCTGTGGGTTTTTACGAAGGTTAAAAAAGACCTTTGACAATCTGGTAGTGATATTTTGTAGGCTTGACAGGTTAATAAAGGCTTCAAAGATACCTAAAGCTCTATTTAGACTTCATTAAAGGTTTTGCGGGTATCGCTGAGGCCTGTGGAGGGTCATGCAATTATAAAAGGTATCAGAAAGGACGTTAGTACCCTTAAAAAATTAGAAAAAATGTAGTTAAATGATTTGGAAGGTTAACAAAGACCTTCGACAACTTGTTAAGATATTTTGAAAGCTTGACAGGTTAATAATGGCTTTTAAGACGCTGGAACTTCTATTTAGATGTCGGTAAAGACTTTGCGGGTATCGCTACAGATTGTGGAGGGTTATGAAATTATTAAAAAAATATCAGAAAGGACGTTAGTGCTCCAAAAAATTTAGAAAAGATCTCGTTTAATCCTCACAGACTAAGAAAGTCCTTCACAGGTCAGAAGAGACCTCTGCATACTGTAAAATATCTCAAACATACTGAGGAAGGCCTTATAAGGCTTGTGAGGGGTTTCGGAAGATCCTTTGAAGCTTCTGAGGAGTTTGACAGGTTAGGCGAGAATTGTGGGCGAAACTTTTTCTTAAGAAGAAAAATGTCATGCTCTCGAAAATATGTCTGTAGAATCTGAGTCTTGTCAGAGGAATGCATTGAATATCTCCACAGCACGTGTCACTGAACCAGAGGCCCTCAAAAACAGTTCAATGTACTCGAAAATTATTGACAAAATAAAACACACGCTCCTATTAAACAATTGATCACAAAAAAGGTCAAAAGCTGCACCATCAAAGTTCATTGAGATCAGTTCACCTCACCCCTTCCCATATAGATATGTAAGTTCGTCCGTATGTGCCAAGCAATTAAAAACAGAGCCAGGTATTTTATTTATTTAATTTTTTTGCTGTCGTTGTTGTTGTTGTTTTAATTTGGAGTACCCGTACTTGTTGTACACTTAAAAATGTCAGTTATTTCTTCGCTTCGTTGTTGTTGGTATTTCCCTCTTCGTCTTCTTTTGTGCGATTTTTTCAATATTAAATTATTTCTACCATCTTCTTCAGATGTTCAGCTAACAAAAAATGAAGTGACTAACTTAAGAATGATCAGATCAGTAGAGGTTGTGGAAATGTTCTTTTTTCTTTGCTTGGCCCGGCATATTGGCGACTTTGGCAGCGGTGGCGGCTTTTAAGCGTTTGATGTTCTGTTCGGTTATTTTGGTTTAAAGCAACACATGTGCTGGTTTGTTCTCAGGGTAGATTATATATATGTGTGTCTGTGTGTGGAAAATTAAACTTCGAAAATGTTACGCAGGTTTTTTTTGTTTGAGTTCCACTCTTTTTGCGTATGATGATGGTTCTGCGTTCTGCATTAATTGTCAATAGTTGTGTGGCAAATTAAAGCCTAACCCCGCCGTAGCTAAGTTAATTTTCTGTGTGTGTGTGTGTGGATTGTTAATTGCTCGAATTACTTCGATATATTATGTTCTACCAGCATGTTCGTAACATTACAACAGAATTTGATCGCGCATACCAAAGAGTAACATTGAGTGAATGACAAACATGGTCCACTTCGGTACACCTTCCCCCCTGAGGTAATTTTTTTTAGTGCTCTGGCCACAAACAATTAAAAGTTACACACTTGCCAGAGTTATTAAACAATTTTTTTTTTGAATTGTTGTTTTTGTTGCTGTTGTTATTGTTGACATTTAACAAATAAACAAACCAACTAATGAACCATCCACTCCATCCATCCGACACGGGAATTTTATTTCAAACAATTCATTTAATGATCGCTTAACTTAATTCTCTTCTATTGGGTTTTCCTCATTCGATCGTCTCTTTTGGTATATCTTTAGAATGTAAGCTCCACATAAAAAAATTATAAGTATTTTAATGCGAATAATAACAAGCCCAGCTGAAATTCCCGGAAGAAGGTCGGCAAAATGTAAAAAAATAAGGCACACACTTCACAAAAATTATTCCCATCACAACAACAGACATTTTTTTTGTATTTTTCACACACAGAATATAAAAGACCCCCATTTTACGATTAAAAAAAAAAAACAAAAATTAACATAATGTAAAGTAAAATGTGTGTATGTAAATAATTTTAAAAATAATTTATACCACAATTCAACTAAATATAATTAACATTTAATGAAAGTGAAGTGTCAACAATGAAATGGAAAACAATTAAAAATAATTTTTTATTTTTATCGATGGCCTAAGAGACTTTATTGAGACTCATACCCAGCTGTTGGAATATATTTTTATTCGCCTCAGTGACGTTACCGATCGTATTTGGTATTCTTAGCCAGCTGGTTGGGATTTTTCATGAATCTCAAAGAATAAGTTTACTTTTTTCACCTTCAATGAACCCAATAAAGTTTTATTTGTCTTTAGAGGAATCTATACGGATCCTTTCTATGTTTCCTTACCGACTCTCTGCACCCTTTATCGACCACTAGCAACATTTTACCGACCTTGAGATGGCCTTACCGACATTCGGGAGATCAATATTTTTTCTATCACAGATTTTAACAATCTTTTAGATTCCTTCGAAGTGTTCTGAGGGTTCTTGGTAAACTATACAACTAATTGGAACTACTTAACTTAATCTTGGTACATCTTGCCGACCTCTCTGTATTCTTTTTTGAACACAAAGAACATTTTAACGACCTTTTAGATGTATTTACCGACATTCCTGAGACCTCAGAATTCTTTAAACAATCACTTAGATTTCATCGAAGAGTTCACAAAGGGTTTTGGGGAACTATACAACTACTCGGAACTACTTGGCTACATCAAATACTTCCTTTATCGACCATTATCACATTTTACTGGCCTTTGGAATTACTTTATTTACATTCGGAAGATCAATATTTATCATTTACAGATTTTAGGAATCACTTAGATTTCTTCGAACAGTTATTAGGGTTCTTGGGGACTGATATTTGACTGATACAGATATTTGAGGGGTATTCCCAAGATCACAGACTATTATATTTAAACAAATTCAAACCTCCTTAATTATTTACTAATTTTTAGTAGAAGCTATATTGGTTTACAATAATTTTTGCATCGTAATCCAATTATTAAAAAACTATTTTTGCATATTGGATGTATTACAAACTATTATCCATCTCTTAGAGTGATAATAATCTTTACCGACCTCTCACAATAGTTTATCCACTTTTCGAAACATTTTTACCGACCTTCAGAAGTCTTTGGCAACATTCCTGATATCAATATCACAGCTGTTACCAATTTTTCAGATATTATCGGAGGTGAGGAGCAGCGTTTGGAGACATGGACAAGATATCAAGTCTCTATATAGGCCATATAACATTTCTAAGAATACTTTATAGACCTTAAATGTTGCAGATGTTATTGCCGTTATTTGTGACCTCTGATAGATCGACAATCTTGCTCAACAATGTCAGAGATCATTATTAACCAGGAAAAGAATTCCAAAAAGGGTATTTCGGCCTTTTCAATAGCATAAAAACATTAAGGGACAAAAATACCGATCGAAGTTGCATCTCAAATGACATTATCGACATAACGTCCACCCCTCACTAAAGGTTGCTGAACTCCGGAAACATCTCATATATTGTTACCGACGTTTCAAATTCCAAATATGAATTCAGGGTTTATCATCCATCTTTTGCAGATATTATGAAGATCTCCAAAAGATTTTCAGAGTTTTGAAGGACTAAGAAAGCCCTCCAGACATCTCAAACATCATTATCGACTTAACATATCTCGACTATCCTCCAGAGACTTCTAAAATGATTTATCTTTGATATTATCAAGTGAATAAGGTTCTGTAGTCTCTTGGCATATATTCTTCGATATTTACTAAGGTCAGTAGCCACTTAGGAATTAAATAGAAATTTTATAAGGCTTTTACTGGCTTTTGAAGGCATCAAATTACCTCTTGGTGCCTCTATTGATTTCTAAAGACCTCAATTATTGTTTAAATTGCCTCTAGATGCTTCAACTGGTTGCTAGAGACCTTAACTAAAGTCTAGAGACTTAATTAAAGACTCTATATTTGATATTTCCAACCACAAATATTCCGGAACTTCCAGGTGAAGATTTAAACCCAGTTGGAGACCTAAACTGACCTCTTGAGGTTTCAGCTGGCTTTTATGCAGCGCAATTAGCATCTAGAGGATTCGATCTTCTAAGTCTAGCCTTTTGAAGCTTTTAATGAACTTCAAATTTTATTATCGACAATTTCAACATCTTTGCAACATATGGAATACCCTTATCGATCATTAGAATACCATTATCGACATCGGAGATATTTTCACCAACTTCTCAGAAGCTTTTATTGAATTCTGTCTGCTTTAAAGATTTGTAAATGCCTTTCACTTAATTTTAGCTAATTGGAGGTTTCAAATGACTTTTATGTAGCTTAAATAGCATCTAGAGGTCTCGCTCTTCTAAGTCTAGCCTTATGAAGCTTTTAAGGAACTTTGGATGCTATTAACGACAAATTCAACATCTTTGCCGACATTAAATGCCACTATCAACACCGAAGATATTTTTATCAACATCGGTACATTTTTACCGACTTCTAAAAAGCTTTTATTAAATTCTGCCTGGTTTAAAAAAAAGCTTTAGAAGAACGTTAAACAATTTAAAGATAATGTTTGAGTTTCGAAAAAGCTTTAACTCTAAGCTTTTTCTCTCATACATCTTTCAAATCATTTTACATATGATGCTTTTGTGTCAAAAAGCTTTTTAAGGGATCATAAACTGTGTTAGTAGGCATATGAAGCTTTTGAAGTATTTTCGAAAAACCCAAGGATATATCTGAACTTTTGAAGTTTTTAATTTTTTTCTCGTATTATTTCGGAATCTTGTAAGACATCTAACAAACGTGAAAAGCTCTTTAAAGGATCTCGAATTACTTATGTCATGCTCTGGAGTTTTTGAAAGTTTTCAAAAGCGTCTGAAGCTTGCAAAACATCTAACAAACAGAAAGAGTTGTGTAAAGGATGTGAAACTAGTTATGTCATATTCTGAAGCTTTTGAAGTTTTCAAAGCTAAAAGAAAACTTCAAACAGTTTCCGATTTTTTGTTTTTGAAAGGTTAGATTTTTTTTTGAGTTTTTCTCCCATCGATTTTTTTTCTTATCGATTTTTATTTTTTTTCAATAATTGTTGCTGATTTAAAGACAAAAGCTTAACCAAGATTTGTGTTCCACAATATCAAGTTCAGCTATGTGAACTTTTGTGTACTGCCAGTCAGCCACCTATGGAGCTAGCTTAGCCCATTTTAATGACTGTGTGTGCGATTTTTTTTTTTTTTGCAAAAATAAATAAAGTTTAAACAAAAATAAAAAACAGCACAAAAAATAAGTGGGTAATGAAATTAAGAAATGGGGTAATGAAAAAATAAAAAAACAATAACAACTACAGAAAATTGAAAATCAAATATGTGTCGACTTGAGAGTATGTACCCTGAGTACACCCCATGGGGAGGAAGATGTGCGCAAAAATAAAAAAAATGTTGGCAAAATACTTGTGATTAATAATACACCCAGCAATGTGAAGTACATACTTCTAAAGGAGAGGAAGATGGCATGTGAAGTGGATAGAAGAAGAGGGAGGGAGGAAGGAGTTGAGAAGGGGGCAGTAAAAGAATTTTTGCCAAAAAGTTCATTAACTTGTTTTATGAAGAGACTCTTAACTTTGCAATGTTGTTTTGTGGGTCAATAAAATTTGGAGATAAATTAAAATTGTATTAAGGTAATACAGAGGTGGCCGGCCAGGAGTGTCAGATGTTTTTTGTTTATTAATTTAAAATAATGATAATAAAACTTCCCATATGCCAACACTTTCAACCCGGAAATACTAAAAAAATGTAGTTATTTTTTTTGTTGTTGTCTAATGCACTACATTGCGATCTTTGGTTGAGGCTGAGGTGTGTCTCTCTATCTCCGGAATTATGAATATCCATAACCGCCAATTTTTTCTGGTTTTTTTCGGTTTGTGTGGTCTGGACTATTGAAACAAAGAATTGTCATTCTCATTTGTGAGTCATGAATGAAAAAAAAGAAAACAACAACAAAACAAATATAAATGACACCAGCTTTCAAGTCATCCTAGCTATACACTCAAAGAAATGGGTCAGTTGTATTACCATTCACCAATTTGGGGAAAAATAATTAATTTTAGAAATTTTTTTAATCAATTTTTTTAGAATTGAATTTCAATAAAAATTCTCATGCCTGGAAGGTGAAAAAACAAACGTTATTTTTTGGCTATAAATTTCCATAAAAAAGGCCCCCTTGGGGAAAGGTAAAAGTTTAGGGAATTCAATACTTTTCAAAAAATATATAATTATAAAAAATATGTATCTAATTCTTTATTAATAAAATTTTAATGTTTAAAATTTAAAATCAATGTAATTTAATAGGCTTTTTAATAGCTATTAAAAAATCGAAAAAAAAACAGTTCAAATAACTGCCAAAAATATTCCTATTAAATTATTGTTCTTTGTTTTTTGGCCCATAGCAAATTGCTTGATTGCTTACCGACTGACTTCTGTCTGTTATGCCTTCGATTTTTTCTTTGTCTTATTTCTACGTTGTTTCGATTTTTTTTGGTATGCAAAAATCAATAGAAACGATTATAAAACTATCAAAATGTTAAAAACAATTAATCAAATAATAAAAAATAAAATACCTCTACTAAATAAAGGTTCATTTCTCATATCGCAAAACAACAAATGGTTCTTCGTGGTTTTTTGGATAAGACCACGAAAAAAAATAAATATTTTTTTCTTTCAAAATTTTCAAGATAAGGTCAAATAATTAATCTTATTAGAGAAAAGGTTAAATAGTTTTAAAGAGATATTTTAAATAAAAAAGGTGACTGAAAATAACATCTCAAAATATTTGTTTTCCAAATGGGGGCAATTTTTTGCTTTAAATTTTCATCTCGGAGACTTGCTGTCAAAAGAAAAAATATTCTACAGAATATTCCATTATAGGTCACCGAACACAAAAAATTGGTAGCTATAGTATATATCCCGATAAAATCGGATAGAATTTGGTTACTTTAAAAATAAACGAAGTTTTGGCCTTATCTAATTACTTTTTGGAGTTCATGTTCATTTACCCCTTTAAACTTCGTGATAGACATGAAATGTCAAAGGAAAATATGGTCATCAGAAAATTCCATTATAGGTCTTCAAACACAAAAAATCGATAGCTATACCATATATCCCAGAAAAATCGGATACAAATTGGTTATTTAAAAAATAATTTTTTTGGCCAAATTTAATTACATTTTCGAGTTCATGTCCATTTACCCGTTTAAACTTCGTGATAGACATAAAATGTGAAAGGAAAAAATGTTCATCAGAAAATTCCATTATAGGTCACCGAACACAAAAAATC
Organism: Musca vetustissima; assembly: GCF_032173495.1. Lineage (NCBI taxonomy): Eukaryota > Metazoa > Arthropoda > Insecta > Diptera > Muscidae > Musca > Musca vetustissima. Next base: position 25,041 of record NW_026880189.1, read on the forward strand.
GGTAGCTACAAAATATATCACGGAAACATAGGGAAGAAATTGGTAACATAAAAAAGAAACGAATTTTTTGCCTAATCTAATTACCTTTTCGATTGCATGTCCATTTACCCCTTTAAACTTCGTGATAGACATAAAATGTGAAAGGAAAAAATATTCTACAGAAAATTTCATTATAGGTCACCGAACACAAAATATCGGTAGCTATAATATATATCCCGAAAAAATCGGTAAGAAATTGGTTACTTTAAAAATAAACGAATTTTTCGACTAATCTAATTACATGTTCGATTTCATGTCCATTTACCCCTTTAAACTTCGTGATAGACATGAAATGTAAAAGGAAAAAAATGTTCATCAGAAAATTCCATTATAGGTCTCCGAACACAAAAAATCGGTAGCTATAATACATATCCCGAAAAAATCGGGTACAAATTGGTTACTTACAAATTATACTAATTGTTGGCCTAATTTAATTACATTATCGAGTTCTTGCCCATTTACCCTTCTAAACTCCCTTACAGGGATGAGATGTCAAAGTAGAAAATATTCTATAGAAAATTTCATTAAAAGTTCCTGAGCAGCAAAAATCGGTAGCTATATTCTATAACTGGGAAACATGTGGGACAATATGGGTATTTAATGTATGAAATAAATCTTGAGTTAATATTATACTCCTTTTGAATAATTGACATTTTGTCCCCTTATACATCACATTAGGGGTCAAGCATCAATGGAAAAAATATTCCACAGGAAATTTCATAATAAGTCTCCGACTGCGATAACTCAGTAAATCTAGTATATATTCCGAAAATATCGGAAATAAATAGGTAACTATTAAAATGAAGTGATTTTTGGGGTAATCTCATAATTCCTTCAAGTATATGCCTATCTACCCCTCTAGGGGTAAGGTGTCGACGGAACAAAATGTTCCTTACAAAATTTCATTATAGGTCACCAACAACGAGAAATCGGTAGATATAGTATATATTCCGAAAAATCGAAAATAAATATGCTACTTTTAAAATAGAGTGATTTTTGGCGTAATCTCATAATCTTTTCGATTTCATGCCTATTTACCCCTCTGAACTGCCTTACAGGGGTGAGGTGTCAAGGGGAAAAATGTTCTGTAGAAAATTTCATTATAGGTCTCCGAACAACAAAAATCGGTTGCTATAGAATATATCCCGAAAAAATCGGAAATAAATAGGCAACATTTAAAATGAAGTGATTTTTTGCGTAATCTCATAATCCTTTCGAGTTCATGTCTATTTACCCCCCTAAACTACCCTACAGGGGAAAGGTGTCGACGGAAAAAATGTTCCTTACAAAATTTCATTATAGGTCTCCGAACAACAGAAATCTGTAGCTTTACTATATATTCCCGAAATATATCTAAGAATACTGGTAATACTAATATATACGAATTTTAGGCTTCAATTCCCGTAATTATGCGAAATGAGGCCTATATGTCCCGTTTAATTTAATTTTAAGGGTGAGGTGTCAATGGAAAAAATATTCTTCGGAAAATTTCATTACAAGTTTCCGACCACGAAAATTCGGTAGATATAGTATATATTCCGAAAAAATCGGGAACAAATTGATTTCTTAATAAATGAACGAATTGTGGCATAATTGCGTAACCCTTTCGTATCCATGCCCATGTACCCCTTTTAACTCCCTTGCAGGGGTAAGGTGTCAGGGGAAAAAACGTTCTTCAGAAGATTTCATTGTGGGTCTCAGAACACAAGAAGTCGATCTATGTAATACAGATGCATGAAAAATCAATAATAATTTGAGTAGATAAACAAATAATTGTTTTCTACTTATTTTTGGAGGTTTTCGGATGTAAGACCCATTTGTCCCCTAATACTACATTTTAGGGGTCATATGTCAATGGAAAAAATATCCTCCACCAAATTTCACTATAAGTCTCCTCACACCAGAAATCGCTAGAAGTTAACTACAAAGTTTTAATATCGCTAACAATTTTAAAACTTTTTTTCTAAAGAAAAAAATATTTTCCTGAATATTTGGAATGCAACATTATTATTCTCAAAACGTTCCGATCTCAATGACATTTTTTCACTTTCTTTATTTCTTTCTTTGAATTCAATTTTCTTATCTCTTTCTTGCAATTATTGTGCGGAGTCCAGCTAGACTTTTACTTTTTATTGCTGATCTAAACGAAGCTGATCAATAAGCAAGAAATAACCACAAAAACCCCAATGCAAATATTATTCTGAAACATATGTGAGTATAGGAGAAAGAGAGGGGGTGGCGATTGAGTTGAGGGGAGGGAGGTAACTCATATGACTTTCTTTTGAAAATTTGCATTCCTTTCTCTTCTGAACTAGAGATTTTTATTTGCAATTCTCAATAGCAGCAACAACAACGCATGATGATTCCAAAGCCCCCGATTATCAATGGATGACTTGCAAATGAAGATGACGCTGATGATGTGTGCCGGAATGGCTGGCTGGCTAGCTAAGCTAATAAACAAAATATGTGCCATATCAAATGATACAATAAAAATACAAAAAAAAAAAAAAAACAACTATTATTGGTCGATCGCACTGCAGAATTTTTAATTACCCGTGTGTTTTTGGCACTCTCCTCCGGACAAAAAACAGAAAGGTGTTTCTTTTTTTGTTTTTCGATGTAGACGACAAAAATGTCGTTTATTGCAAAATAAACTGTTGTTCGAACGCGTTTAAAATTTTTTTTGAAGAATTTTTATTTTTTTTTTGAAGACTTGAAAGTTTAATTCACGTTACGGTTTTTGTACCAATTTAAAATGCTATACAAGCAAATATTGATAAATGTGAGAGCAAAGAGCTCTGCTGGAAATGACAATTCGTCAGCGAAAATGTCGCAAAATTTTATATGTGACAGGAATTTGCAAATGCCAACGATAATGGATGTTGTTGTTTTTTTTTTATTATTTTGTATTTTATATATTCAGCTTCTTCCCCTCCCCTCCCCTGAAGCCAAAGAAGAAGCCTCCAATTGATGAAGAATAAAAGCTGATCAATAAAAAAATAATTTCAACAAACAATGAAATATTTTTTTTTATTTTTTTAATGAAACGTGCCAAAAAAGGAAATTCCAATGAATTGAATTCGAACGCAAAAATTTAGAGCATAACTAGGTAGGTTTTCCAACATTTTTCAGGGGAGGGTTAACTTCGAAGTGTGGCAAAAAACATCACTCTCTTTCCGATCTCAAAAGTTTCCCTCTCCCCAAAAGTTAATGCCACGAATTTCAATTACATTTTAATGAAATAAAAAAAATAACTGAAAAAAACTCTATTCAAGCCAGGGCGACAGACCATTGTTGTCGTTGTTTCTTGACACCTTCACCATAAGGTGTCTATCACCAAAGTTTGATCTTTGCGGGGCTTGCAACAAAGCCAACAAAAAAACAGCCAGTCTACACGTCCATGAAACAAAGTGCATTTTATAGGAATTCTGTTTGGAGAATTGCACATCGTGTGTGGTAGGTTGTTTGCTGAATGCGGACTGATGATTACTCATCTTTGAGGCTTTTTTCTGTGTTATTATTGTTTCCCAGCGGTTGTGGCTGGCTGAGCTGTCTACCTTCCAGAAACATGGAGTACATTCACATATTATTTTTTGTTTTGCCTTGGGGCTCAAGGAACAAACAAGAAAAAAACGACAATTTTTTCATTGAGAAAATATTTTAATTTTTTTAAGGTTATGTATTACAGTTAGCGATTTCTGATGTTCAGAAACTTATAGTGAAATTTTGTGGAGAATAATTTTTCCTTTGGTAGCATACATCTAAAATTAATTTTTAATATCCTATTAGGCATTAATTTGGAAAAGGTGGGGAAATTAATCTAAAAACGAATTTATGGTATATAATCAAATTGAGGTGGACATTTGAGGGGTATCTATGGTTCCAAACGATTTCTCGTGTTCAGAGGGTTTTAGTAAAATTTAATGGAGAATATTTTTTCCCTTCACTCCAAACCGCTAAAGTGAAGGAGAAGAGTTGAAATTGTCAAATATTCGAGTAAGGTGTGAAAATAAGCGAAAAATGCTTTTATTTTGGAAATATTCAAATTGTTGCCGCAATTTTGCAGATGTATGTTATAGCTAGCGATTTTTTGTATTCAGAGACTCATAGTAAAAATTGGTATAGAATATTTTTCCCATTGATACCTCATCCGTAAAATGGAGAATAAAGGGAAAAAACACAATTCGTAAAAACCACCAAATTAGTTAATTAACGATTTTCTTGTTTGTATACCCAAATGGTTAATGTTTATCGTGTATATATATTATATATACCGATTTCTGGTATTTAGAGAGTTATCGTGAAATTTTCTGTAGAATATTTTATTCATTGGGACCTCGCCCCTACGACGAAGTACAAGGCGACAAATCGGCTCCAATTCGAAAAGAATGAGAAATTAAAAGAAAAAGTGATTTTATATTTTAAATATGTAAAATGTTGCTGACATTTTTAGGTTAAATATTATAGCTAGCGATTTTTTTTGTGTTCGGAGACTTATAGTGAAATTTTCTAGAGAATATTTTTCCCATTGAGACCTGACCCCTAAAATGGAGTATATTGGGGAAAAATGGGCGACAATTCATAAAATTCGCAAAATTAGCCAGAAAATGATTTTTTTGCTTATATATCAAAATTGATATGGAATTTGCTTGTACATATATTATATATACCGATTTCTGGTATTCGGAGACTTATAATGAAATTTTATGTAGAATATTTTTTCCATTGATAGCTTGCCACAAAAATGTAGTACAGAGGCTCAAATTGGGCGAGAATTCCAATGACATGAATTAAAGTCCAACATTTAATTGTTTTTTAATACCAAAATTTTTGCCTCTATTACTTGGGTATAAATTTTAGCTACCGATTTCTAGTGTTTGGAGACTAATAGCGGAATTTAGTGTAGAATATTTTTTCCATTGACACTTTATTCCTAAAATTATATTCAGGGGGACAAATGGGTAGGAGTTCAAAAATGTTAGCGTTGTAACCCAAAAGAGGTTTTATTTTTAAATATCCGAATTTCTGCCCATATTTCTTGGAGATATATTATAGCTATCGATTTCTTGTGTTCGGAGACTTATATTTAAATTTTCCGCAGAATATATTTTCCATTGATATCTCGGCCCTAAAATTAAGTTCAGAGGCCTAAATGTGCATGGATTAAAAAATGACGTGAAATAAAGGCAAATATCCATATATATTCAGAGACTTATAGTGAAATTCGATGTAGAATAC
>NW_026880190.1:0-29454 GCF_032173495.1 Musca vetustissima
CCTTAAAATCGGTTCAGATTTAGATATAACTCCCATATCCAATTTTAAGTCAATGTTGCACGAAACACCTAATGTTAAGTCGATTAACACAATAGATTCCATTAATATTTTCGTCTATTCGTTCGATTTTAATTAAATGGTGTCCCGAACACCTCATCTGGCGTCAGATTGACGAGAAATTTTGCACAATTTACCAAATTGAGTATAGAATGACGTAATTTCTTTTTGTAGGAATGCAGACATAGCCCATATATTTGACCGACATCATGTTTATTGGGTTTCAAATAATCAGGAAGTCCCCGATTGAAATTTGCTTTATATCGATTTACATAATCTTGTCTCATTATCTATCTATCTATCTATCCAAATAAATAGTTTGGTATAGGTTATAGAATGATATATTTATGGACTGATCTAAGTCGGTTCACATTTAGATACGAGTATAGATCACATATTTAGTGCATCCAATTTCAATTTTTCATGCGAGGTGCATCTTTAACACCAAAAATTCTTGAACGGAATATACGAATCCAAAATTGCACATAATCGGCTGCTACAGTATCAGAACCATATACACCATTCAAAACTTTAGCCGCTTGGCTTGCATTTTCGCCTTTGTCGAAGAAAAACTGTAAGATGTACCGAATTTTTTCTTTGTTAACTTCCATGTTTAACACCCTGTAACTCACAAGTGCACCAAACCAAAAACAGCAAAATAATTTGCTTTACTGCAGATTGTCACCCTTCCAACGAGCATAACTCTGAAATTGTTTGATATGAGCCACTGTACAAGATATTATCCTCAAAGTTGCATCGACAATGATGCACAGACTTTTTATAACCTCTAAGACTTTTGCATCTCGGCGTTATACCACACAGTTGAAAGATGCTATTGGGTTATTGTGGTCAAATACGAAGTCCTCATATTTACCTTGCTTAATTATAAAAGAAATAATTGTAGTTGAAAGAGAGAATAAAACAAAAATGTAAAGGCTGTAGTCATAGGTAGGATGAATATACTAAGTAAACGAACAAGTAAAACCAATGAGGAATGTATGTATTACCCTAACCACTAAAGTTTCGTAGGTTCAAATGTCCCTAACGACCACAAAAATTTAATCAAATACTATTTATTTTAAAACATAAAAAAATCTATATATTTTACATTAATTTCATTTCCTTCTTCCTTGAAATAAATAATGATTTCGTTAAAAAATGATATACATCAAACATATTATTTATTATCCAATTTATGTAAGAAAATTGACAATCTTTGGAACGTGATATGGAGCCTTTTCGTTACATTTCCTCAACACTCACACACACACATGAACACTGTATTATATATTATTTTTTACTTCAATTGGAAAATAATGGTAGTGACAATGATGAAAATATATTGTGGCTGTACAAATACTCTTGTATTACAAATTTTATTATAGTATAAATAAATATTGCATTTAATGTTTGTTTTTAATTAAAAATGTAATTGATTTTTGTTCTCATAGCCCAGTAAATATAGACTTCAGTCGGTGAGTTTTAAATGTCACGTTGCCCAATGTGGTAACAGCGAAATGTAGTTGAACAGTGACGAAGAAAATAATAGTTGGATATAAAGTAAATGGTAGATTTATTATGAAAAAAACTTGGCACAGCTCATTTCGTTGGCCAAGGGACCTCCAATTCTTCTATGAGAAGACCTCCAACTCTACTCTTCTATAAAAACAACTGGAAGTCTTCTTATAGAAGGGCTGGAGGTCTTCTTATAGTAGAGAAGGAGTTATACTTATAGAAGAGCAGGCGATTTATATACTTACTTAGCTGGCTTTATACAGATCGGTTGTTCCATAAGCCGAGCTTAAAAAAGATTTCCAAGCGCTTCGGTCTTGTGCGCAAATTCTCCAAACGTTCCAAGATATTGTTTTCTACTTGGTCTTTCCATCTAATTCGTGGCCCTTCCCCTTCTACGGGAACCATCAGTAATATGTAAAGTTGATGATTCATGTCCTCGTATTAATTGTACACCGATATACACCGATATACACCGTCGACGCAGATCGGCAGATCTTTCGGAGAATTTTTCTCTCAAACACCCCAAGAGCTGCCTCATCTGCTTGCGCAAGTACCCATGCTTCTGATCCATATAATAGCACGGGTAGTATCAGCGTCTTGAAAAGTGTGAGTTTGGTCTGGGGGGAGGTGGCCTTGTTTCTAAACTGCTTACTTAGAACATAGTAGCATCTTTTGGCCATCACAATCCTTCTCCGAATTTCAAAACTGATGTCATTCGTTCTATTTATGGCGGTACCAAGGTATATAAAGTCTTTAACTACCTCGAAGCTGAAGTTCTCAAGTTCCACAGTTGGTCCGAGTCTACTGGACGTCTTGCGCGTTGATACCATCAGCTTGGTCTTCTCGCCGTTTACTGCCATACCCACTTTGGCAGATTCCTTTTCAATTTGTTCAAAGGTGGCTGTTACCGCTCGCAATGTTCGACTCATTATATCGATGTCATCGTATATATAAAAGAGTTGCGTTATAAGTGACTGACTGATCATCAACGCCCAGACGAAACGGCTAAAGCTAGAAACTTGAAATTTGGCATGTAGGTGGGGTTTGGTGAGTAGGCGTGTGATAAGGCGGGGTTTTTGGAAATTCGTACTAAAAGGTACTAAAAAGTACTAAAAACTGTATTACGCGGGAACGGTTAGATGTAGAACTTTGAAATTTGGCACGTAGCTTTGTCTATGGCGAGCGGACTAGAATTTGTGAAAAAAATTTGGAATTTAGTACTTAGATGTACTAAAAAGTACTAAATATTGTATTTGAATGGAATTGGTGAAGATTCATAACTGAAACTTGGTATGGAGCTTAAGCCATTACAAAGAGAATACTGTGCAAAAATATTTTTTGGACATTAGTACTAAAAGGTACTAAAAAGTACTAAAACTGTATTACTCCGGAACGGTTGGAAGTAGAACTCTGAAATTTGGTATGCAGCTTTGTCAGTGATTAGCAAATCAGAATTTGTGAACAAGTTATGGAAATTAGTACTAAAGGTACTAAAATGTACTAAATATTATACTACGATGGAAAATGTAGAGATAGATGTCTGAAATTTGGTATGTAGCTTAAGTCATTAAAAATAAAATGATGTACAAAAAATATTTTTTGGAAATTAGAACAAATATGGTACTAAATAGTACTAAAAACTGTATTACGCCAGAACGGTTGGAACTACAACTCTAAAATTTGGTATGCAGCTTTGTCATTTATAAACAAATCAGAATGTGTGAACAAATTTTGCAAATTAGTACTAAATATTATATAATGAAACAGGTAGAATAGATATGTGAAATTTGGTATGTAACTTAAGCTATTACAAGTAGACTATGGGCAAACATATTTTTTTTTTAAATTAGTACTAGAATATATTAAAAAGTTCTGAAATTTCACATATAGCTTTAACTATTACAAATAGAATACTATGCCATTTTTTTTTTTTTTTGAATTTAGCACTAAAGTTGCGATAAAAATTACTAAATATGTAACATACAATTAACAGATGGTACATTTTTATGTACTTTTTTAAGCAAACTTTTGCTATAATTAAAAAAAAAAAAATTTGGCATTAATATATTCTATTTGTAATAGTTAAAGCTATATGTGAAATTTCAGAACTTTTTAATATATTCTAGTACTAATTTAAAAAAAAATATATTTGCCCATCATTCTACTTGTAATAGCGTAAGTTACATACCAAATTTCAGATATCTATCCCTACCTGTTTCATACCAAATCGTAGTATCGTAGTATAATATTTAGTACTAATTTGCAAAATTTGTTCACACATTCTGATTTGTTTATAAATGACAAAGCTGCATACCAAATTTTAGAGTTGTAGTTCCAACCGTTCTGGCGTAATACAGTTTTTAGTACTATTTAGTACCATATTTGTTCTAATTTCCAAAAAATATTTTTTGTACATCATTTTATTTTTAATGACTTAAGCTACATACCAAATTTCAGACATCTATCTCTACATTTTCCATCGTAGTATAATATTTAGTACATTTTAGTACCTTTAGTACTAATTTCCATAACTTGTTCACAAATTCTGATTTGCTAATCACTGACAAAGCTGCATACCAAATTTCAGAGTTCTACTTCCAACCGTTCCGGAGTAATACAGTTTTAGTACTTTTTAGTACCTTTTAGTACTAATGTCCAAAAAATATTTTTGCACAGTATTCTCTTTGTAATGGCTTAAGCTCCATACCAAGTTTCAGTTATGAATCTTCACCAATTCCATTCAAATACAATATTTAGTACTTTTTAGTACATCTAAGTACTAAATTCCAAATTTTTTTCACAAATTCTAGTCCGCTCGCCATAGACAAAGCTACGTGCCAAATTTCAAAGTTCTACATCTAACCGTTCCCGCGTAATACAGTTTTTAGTACTTTTTAGTACCTTTTAGTACGAATTTCCAAAAACCCCGCCTTATCACACGCCTACTCACCAAACCCCACCTACATGCCAAATTTCAAGCTTCAGCGTACTGAATTTAGCCTAGAATTATGTGTCTTAAGTTTCGTGGAAATCGGTTCATATGTAGTCTCGTCCGATTTTATGCAAATGGTGCACGAAAGTACCTAAATATCTTTCGATTTGCACTTAATTTGGCACAGCGTACTGAATTGAGTCTAGAATGATGTGTGTTAAATGTCTTGAAAATCGTTTCAGAATTAGGTATAGCTCCAATATATATGTTCGACCGATGTAATGGAAATGGTTCACCCAAGTCCCTATATATCTTTTGATTTGTAGGAAATTTGGCATAGCGTACTGAATTGAGTCTGGAATGATGTGAGCTAAATTTCTTTGAAAATCGATTATGATTTAAATATAGCTCCCATATATATTTCCGTCTGATTTTATGTAAATAGTGTTCCAAAATCCGCATATATCTTTCGATTTGCACGAAATTTGGCTTAACATAATACTAAAAATATGTGTAAATTTTCTTGAAAATCGGTTCAGATTTAGATATAGTCCTATATATACTTTCGCCCGATTTAATGTAAATGGAGTACCAAAGTCCCTATATATCTTTCTTTCAGATTTAGATATAGCACCCATATATATGTTCGACCGATTTAAAATAAATGGTTCACCCAAGCCCCTATATATATTTTGATTTGTACGAAATTTGGTGCAGGATACTGGATTGAGACTATAATGATGTGTGCAAAAATTTTTGAAAATCGCTTCAGATTTAGATATAGCTCCCATAAATATGTTCGACCGATTTAATGTGAATAGTTCACCCAAGTCCCTATATATCTTTCGAATTGCACGAAATTTGGTAAAGCGTATTGAATTGAGTCTATCATGATGTAAATTTCTTGAAAATTAGTTCAGATTTAGATATAGCTCCCATATATATGTTCGACCGATTTAATGCAAATGTTTCATCAAAGCCCATATATATCTTTCGATTTCCACAAAATTTGACATTTCGTATAGAATTAAGTCAAGAATGATGTGCCTTAAGTTTCCCGGAAATCGGTTCAGATTTAGTTATAGAATTGAGACGTGATCCAATGTTAGACCGATTGCCACACAATTTTACAATGTAATAAAGTTTGTATAACATTACATTTTGCTGAAGTCGGTTAGATTTAGATTTACTCCCATATATATTTTTGTCCGATTTTAAATAAATGGTGAAGAAAAGACTCAAAGTTAGACCGATTGACACAAAAATTTGCACAACGTACTTAAGATAGTATAGTCAAACGTATGTACAGTTTTTTTGGAATCCGTCTAGATTTAGATATAGCTCCCACATATAGTTTCGTCCGATTTTAAGTAGGACCCAAGGACCCAAAATATGTCCATTAGGAACAAAACGTTCTGAAATTAGTTGAACCTAACTTCATATTTGGATATAGCTTCCATATCAATTTTCATCCGATTTTAAATACATGGTTCACCAACATGGTTTTTTTTCAGAATAGAATGACGTAATTGCGTGTAGAAGTACAGATTTAGCCCATATATATTTCCGACCGACTTCGTGTTAATTAAGCTCCAAATATTCAACGGGTGCCCCATTGATATTTGCTTTAAATCGATTTTGTCCCATTGTAACAAACGAATGACATGTTTATGAATTGATCTAAGCCGGTTCACATTTAGATAAAGGTCACATATTTTAGTTCATCGAAATTCATGTTAATGGTCCTTCTGTTATGATGCATCTGCTTAATATACCCATAGTGGTGAAGGGTATCATATAGTCGGCCCCGTCCGACTTTACTACTTTCCATACTGGTTTAACATACGATTATTTAAGGAAATTTGAATTTTTTCCTTCTATATTTACCCCATGATAACTCTCTATTAAACCACTCTTTAAACGTCAAAATTTTCTAATTTTGAAACAAAAAAAAAAAACAAAAACTGAAATGAAACAAAGAATTTGAACAGCATTTGTTACATTGAAATACCACAAACTTTTTTTTTCGTTTCACCATGGACATTTTGCTCGACATTTCGTTCGCTGTATTTCAAATTTTTTGCTCTTTGTCATCGAATGAAACAAACCACGGCCTTTGCCATTAAAATGAAATTATTGTGTTTAGAGATGGATGCAAACAGATCTAAGCGAAAGAGATGAGACAATGGCGTGAAGAAGCAGTCGAATGGAATGGACTAGAATGTAGAAGGGAAAACCATCACATGCCAGGCATAGCTTTGTCTGTTATCCAATGCGTTTGATTATAACACAACGGTTGCTACCGATATACTTAGGATGGAAAATTATCTTTTATTCAAAACTCACACATTTGGACGAAATTTTCAGAGATGAAACTAAAAAAAAAATACTCTCGCAGCCCATCATATTAAATGTTAATCGAGTTTTGCTAAGATCTGTCTACTTTTCAAAATATTAATAGCTACCCTCTAAGAAATTCACATTATTGTGGAAGTCCTTTTTTAGTTTGGAGGCTGTTATTTTGGATATTTCTGGCATTTGCTGCGTTTCAATGTGTTTTATTCGCGAAATGTTTTTTGCTTCTGGCTTTTTTCCACATTTTCACATGGACTACAATGGCTGAAACAGCGGCAGAAGTAACAAACGCCGAATGCAACTTTTCAATTACACAAAAAAAAAACATTTTCAATAAAAAAACTCACAAAAGTAGATATTTTGGATGTGAAGTTGTGGACTTTGAACAAAATAGAAGAATCGGTTTTTGTTCTTGTTTCTTGTCGCGAAAAATAGGGGACCTACAGAACATGTGCCTTCGCACACAAGTATGGTGTAGCAGCTATGGGATCAAATTAGAAGCGAATGCAATAACACTTTTTAAGAGCACCAAAGAATAACATAATAGCATCTTGACAAATAACTATATTGAGAATCTGGGTGACACGTGGGCCCGTGGGCCAATTTATAATGGCGAACACTATGCGTATAGAGATTTATCAATAGCCAGTATGAACCTATTATGTATATATTATGGATCAGAAGAAAATTATAATCAATGTCCGTCCGTCTCTTTTAATTCGAACGTGACTCTTTTAGTCCGTATAAAAAGGAATACCTAATATATAATCAGATCATCATCGACAATTGTGGGCGTCATCCTTAAACGTAAACGACATCTCATGCAAAATTTTCTACCCATCATCGCTACATTTCCGGTAATGGTAACACTGGCGTAGGGGATGATAGATACCAAGCAACGGCTCTGATTGGCTTTAACATGGCGAAGTCCAGGCTTATCTTGGTCCCTCTTTCATCTCAATTGTGGACACTGACCTCCCCGCGGTGCCACCTGGGGAGCTATTCTCATTACCCGATGAAATAGTGAGCTAATATGTGCCGCGAGTTCACGCATAAGAACTATAAAAAATGGGTTGAGGCGAGGGATTAGTTCCCCGCTCTCGGAAAACCCAACCTACTATGAAAAAGCTAAGAAAAAGAAAACCAAACCCCCCTAATGTTGACGACCCCCGCAAGCGTATAAAGGACCACGATCTGCGAATCTGCACTTGGAATGTGCGCACGTTGTACAGAACAGGCGCAGTGTTCGCTTTGGCGGATATACTCAAGAAGTACAAAGCGGATATTATTGCCTTACAGGAAATGCGATGGAAAGGGACAGGCGTAAGTAAATCAGACGATTACGCCCTGTATTATAGCTGCCATGAAACGAGACATGAATTTGGCTGCGGATTTATGGTTAACAGGAGAATAAAAGACCTTGTCTCCAGATTCACTCCAGTAGATGAGCGAATTGCTATAATCCGTGCAAAAGCGAAGTTCTTTTACATCAGTCTAATTTGCGCCCATGCTCCGACCGAAGATAAAGATGAACAGACCAAAGACATATTTTACGGGCGCCTAGAAACAGCATATGACCGTTGCTTTGGCCATGATATTAAAATTCTGCTAGGAGATTTTAATGCAAAAATCGGAAGGGAAAATATCTTTGGCCCCACCGTCAGAAAATTCAGCCTTCATGAAGAAACATCCGAGAACGGCATGAGGTTGATTGACTTCGGGGCTGCAAAAAACCTGGTAGATAGCAGCACCAGATTCAAGCATCTTGATATACACAAGGCCACCCGGATCTCTCCTGATCAAGTAACGAGAAATCAAATTGATCATGTTGTGATAGACGGAAGGCATTCATCCAGTGTTTTAGACGTCCGATCGATCCGAGGAGCGAATATCGATTCGGACCATTACCTTGTGGCAGCCAAGGTACGCAGTACTTCTTGTCCCGATAAAAGTATAGAAGCACAATGGCAAATAATTGCCCACTCCCTACAAACTGCAGCAAAAAGAACAATTGGGTACCAAAAACCACCACCAAGAAACCCATGGTACGATCAGGAGTGTCGTAATGCTACTGATGTGAAAAACGCAGCGTATAGGGCAACCCTGCAGAAAGTAGGAACACGTAACGTGATGGAGAATTATCGGGAAAGGAGAGAGGAGAAACGTATTTTCAGAAAAAGAAGAACGAACAAGAAAAACGTGAGCGTGAGCAAATCGAGATGCACAGGAGTCAGAATGAAGTCCGGAAATTTTACCAACGAGTAAAGCACCAAACCGAAGGCACATCCTCCTGTAGAGATGAAGAAGGAAACCTGGTGACAGATACAGACAGCGTGTTGAGGATCTGGAAGGATCATTTCGAAAAGCTTCTAGTATCAAATAGTGGCGATGTAGAAGATACCCCAGAACCAATAAGAGATGATGGTATAGAGTGTATACCACCTAGCCATGATGAGGCCATAAATGCAATTAATCGGCTCAAGAACAACAAAGCAGCAGGAGCCGATGGGTTACCAGCCGAACTGTTTAAGACTGCTGGCCAAATGCTGGTCAGGAGCATGCACCAGCTGATTAGCACAATTTGGCTAGATTGGCAATGATTGGAACCTCATCCTCAACCTCAGCATCCTGTGTCCCGTGCACAAAAAGGAGACAAGACGATATGTACCAACTATAGAGGAATAAGTTTCCTTCCCATCGCATATAAAGTGCTATCCAGTGTGCTGTGTGAACGATTGAAGCCAATGGTCAATGACATCATCGGAACATACCAATGCGGCTTCAGACCTGGCAAATCCACCATTGACCAGATTTTCACTCTGCGCCAAATTCTGGAAAAGACCCACGAAAAACACATCGACATATACCATCTATTTGTCGACTATAAAGCCGCATTCGATAGCCCTATCCGTTCAGAGGTGCTTAAAGCCATGTCTGCGTTCGGCATTCCTGCAAAATTAATACGGCTATGCAGGATAACTTTAAGTGGCACAAGGTCAGCAGTTAAAGTAGGGAATTACCTATCGGAGCCCTTCAATACCGAACGAGGATTCAGACAAGGTGACTCGGACCAACTGTGGAACTTGAGAACTACAGCTTCGAGGTAATTAAAGACCTTATATACCTTGGTACCGCCATAAATAAAAGGAATGACATCAGTTTTGAAATTCGGAGAAGGATTGTGATGGCCAACAGATGCTACTAGAAACAGTTTAGAAACAAGGCCACCTCCCGCCAGACCAAACTCACACTTTACAAGACGATGATACTACTCGTGCTATTATATGGATCAGAAGCATGGGTACTTGCGCAAGCAGATGTGGCAGCTCTTGGGGTGTTTGAGAGAAAAATTCTCCGAAAAATCTACGGGCCGATCTGCGTCGACGGTGAATATCGGCGTCAAATGAACCACGAGCTTTACAATTTATACGCGGACATCGACATAGTCAGTCGTATTGAGCTGCAGCGACTACGGTGGCTGGCCATGTTGTGCGGATGAATGAAAATGCCCCAGCTCAAAAGGCATATAAAAATGAGCCTACTGATGGTTCCCGTAGAAGGAGAAGGCCACGAATTAGATGGAAAGACCAAGTAGAAAACAACATCTTGGAACGTGGTCTTCCAAATTGGTGGACTTGAGCACAAGACCGACGCGCTTGGAAATCTTTATTAAGCTCGGCTTATGGAGCAACCGTTCTGTAACAAGCCAGCTAAGAAGAAAAAAGGTAATACTAAACACCGTTAGAATATGTTTACATATCTCAAAAAATACGATTTTGCAGAAAATGCGTTTTAAGTTTTTCAATTTACTCACACTTTATATGGGACAGAAGAAGTTCTGCAGCTTCTCAAGTGTGTTAGATTGTGTAAGAGATATTCATATGATTTTTTACACAACATGAGGTCTATTATAGCGAACAGTCGTGCATCATTAACTCGAAAATCAAATTTTTTAGTTATCCTTCGCTGGCAGCAAATGAGCGATATGTGTGTAAAATTTCCTGATCTTTGAATCATAATTGTGGCCTCTAGAACGACTTGAAAAACAGACAAAAATAAATGTCCCATTTATTCCCATAAATATTAACCGATCATTTCCAAAAACAATAGGGGTCTTCTTTGACTATAATCCGTCCTCCATAACTGTTACCTGCATCGTGTTTACAAATTATAATGGACAGACGGATATACATGTCTACATCGACCCAGCTAGTCCAGATATGACGATCGGTATACTAAAAGGTGCGTCTATGAACAATATTTCGCTACGTTTCAAACCCTTGGGGCCACACAAAGCTATTATACCCTTGTATAGAGTAACAAGTGTTAAGTTCGGAATTTTGGATACCCTCCACCAAAGGTATCCTGACAGATACTTGAAATGAAAATATAGGGAACATACCAAAATGTGGGCCTATACCTATAATTCTACAGACCGATTTATTTTTAATGGGGATTTTTTCTAAAATCTGAACACTCCAAAACGTGGGGAAGATTATAAATGTTTTTCCCGGCCCAGCGTAAATTTACCTCATTTTTATTTTGAGTGTTCGCCCGAAAGCATTAGGATGTTTTGTTTCTTCTTGTTCTAGGTGGAATGACAAAAAAAGGATATTCCCTGTTATCGACACAATGCATTCGGAAAAAAGTGAAATGTAATAGCAAAAGGGAGCAACATCAGAAATCCATACAAAATTCAGTTGTAAAAATATATTTGTAGCAAAAAAAATATAATGTGTATGTAGTTGTCTCTCCTAACACAACAACAATTTTGTTTTTGTTGTAAATCATAGCAATGGGAATACGCCTTGCCATGGTTCAATTCAGTTAAACTTTCTATCTGTTCTACAACAGAGTTTTCTGATTGAAACAACGCCATGTCCCAAGTAATGCTAACCAATTCTCGAAGTACGAACGAACAACAAATGCAACACCAACAACAGCAACGGCAACAACCACAGTGGCAACATAAAGAATTCCAGTAATGGAGAACATGACATTCTACTGATTGCATCAATTGAAGCTTAGTTTAATACAGCGACAACGACATTCAAGTCTTGCAAGACAACGCCAAGAAGCAAAAGACGAAGAACAAGAAGAAGATGAGTAGCAATGATGACGATGATTACGGCAGGAGACATCACCACAGACCCGTCGTACCACATGAAATTATAATGATGCAAAGAGAAATTGAAACTCACGTCCATCCAACCGGATGCCTCATCAGTGAAGCCACCACCAGCATCATCGTCATCATCATCGATGTTCTCATCACCATTCTCTTCGTCAGCGCCATCATCATCACCGACGGCATTATTTTTCTTCAATTGCAGTTGTTTCTTCCTTCCTGGATCCAGCTTTAGATCCCAATTGTAGGTAGTTAGGATGACTTTTTTTTTTTTTTTTGTTTGCTATATGTCTTGCTCTTGCGCCGCAATGTTGACAATAATAAAGTTACAGCCATTCGTTGCCTTCATCCATCTGCCTGCCTGCCTTCCTTATTTCAGGCAAAAAACAATTTGCCAAAGACAACTTTCCTTGTGACAGAGAGCCGAAGGAAGATAAAGAACTTTACAAATAAATAAGCTGATACAAAACATATTCCATTTTTTTTTTTTTTTTTGGTTCACAAATAGTTTAAATTTAAACGTATTAGCCGAAATTGAGTTACGAATTAGTGGAATAGTTTGTGAAATTTTCTGTTTGTCGGTCTTTTGTGTTTTGTTTATTGGTAATCCATAAGAAATAAGATTTAATCGAATTCGAAAATAAATTTATATTTGGAAAACAATTGTATTGGTTGTAGTTTTGGAAAAGTTCAATATAGTAATAGGGGATCTACCTATTAGAACTTGAAAAGTAAATTGAAACAAATGTAGTTAACATTTTGTTAAATATTTACATATTTTACATATGGGCACTTCACCGGTCACTTACGCGACATTCAGAGGTATTAAATTGTAAATCCGAATTGGATGAAATTTGGAACAGATCACTTATTTGGCCCTATTGAAATTGGTTCAGATTAAGATATAGCTCCCATATATAGTTTCGTCCGATTTTCAGTAAATGCCCTAAAACATAGCCGATTAGCAAAAAAAAATTACACAACGTACTGAAATTAGTATAACCTACTGTGTGGAAATCGTTTCAGATTCCGTCCAATGTTGTGTCCAATGATACACCAACCTCCCAAGAGACGAAATTTTGCATACGGTATTGAAGTGATTCTAGAAAAATA
The DNA here is from genome assembly GCF_032173495.1 of Musca vetustissima. NCBI lineage: Eukaryota > Metazoa > Arthropoda > Insecta > Diptera > Muscidae > Musca > Musca vetustissima. The sequence continues at coordinate 13,101 of NW_026880190.1, forward strand.
TGTGTTAAATTGTTGAGAAATTGGTTCATATTCGGATATAGTTATAATTTTTATTTTCATCCGTTAGTCCGATTGAGACGAAATGTTTGACAAATTTATTGAACTGAGTCTAGACTAATTTTTGTTAAGTTTCACTGAAATTTGATTAGATGCAGATATATATATATATGAGCTTAAAATGCATAAAAATTAAGTTTAAAACAGTTGAGATTTAGGTATATATTCCCAGGTATATATTCCCATATATATTTTTCCACATCGTACATAAGGAAAAAGCATTGCAAAAACTGGTTATAACTCCTAAAATTCGCATTTATTGTCGGATTGATATACATTTTGAATGCATCATATATTTAGCGCTCACAAATCACTTTTTTTGCAACATCATCGCAGGGTTCTTTGCTAGGTCCCATGTTATACAATATGTATGTCAGCGATGTACCCTGCCCACCACCGGAAGGGCTTTTACTGAAGGACTTTTGATGACATCTTTGTGGCCCTACGAGGACCGAAGGCCAGTCGTATTAATAACCGACTCAACTCATATTTGAAGTATTTAAACCAATATTTTGTGAAGTGGGGCCTTAGGCTAAATGTTGATAAATGAACTGGAATAGTATTTAAAGGGAAGCGTAAAGTGGCATACCCAAAATTTAAGTCGTTTGTGCCTGTTCTTAGAATTGGGCGCTTTTTGTGTGCACACATACAATCATAATTTTGTTGAATAAACTACAGTTCACCACTCAAATTCCACCACCTTGTTTGCAAACAACGTGCCAACACCCTGCAAGCATTTTTTATCGCCTAAAGTAAAGAAACAGTCACTTAAATTCTGGTATAGCATCGTCGGCGACAATCGCTTTCTTATCAGAAAATTATAAAGTTCACGGGAAGAGTTGTACCACGTCCATGTTACTACTTGCGAGGATCTTCTCCGTTACAACTCGAAGTTACTCAGGCGATAAAGTTTGTAGTGACGCAGGCGTGGTACAACTCTTCCCGTGAACTTTAGCATTTTCGATAAGAAAGCGATTGTCACCGACGATGATATACCAGAATTTAAGTAACTGTTTCTTTACTTGGGCGAACACGTTAAGCCTTCAAGTGTCTTCGTCTATGCTCAAGGATATGTCTACATTTCACTAATTTGATTTTATGTGGTATTTTTTACTTTTTATACCCTACACAACTATGTTGTCAGGGTATTATAGCTTTGTGCAGCGAACGCCGCGAAATATTGGTCCTAGACCCACCTTTAAGTATACCGATCGACATATCTCGACTATCTGAGTCGATCTAGACATGTATGTCCGTCCGTCTGTCCATTATAATTTGTAAACACGATACAGGCCGCAGTTATGGACCAATCTTCACGAAATTTTGCATGTAGAATGGGTTCTGCCCAATGAAGACCCCTATTGTTTTTTTTAAAGATCGGTTAATATTTAGGGGATGAAATGGACCAAAAACTAAATTTTTGTCTGATTTTCTGGTCGCTCTAGATGCCGCAATTATGATTCAGATTTAAATATAGCTCCCATATATTCGTCCGATTTAAGACATATGGTGCACCAAAGTCTCTATGTATCTTTCGATTTTCAAGTCCGAATATATCTTTCGATTTGTAGGAAATATGACATAGCGCACTGAATTAAGTCTAGAATGATGTGTTCCAAGTTTCGTGAAGATCCGTTCTGATTTAGATATAGCTCCCATATATATTCGTCTGATTTTACATAAGTGCTTCACCAAATTCTTAATGTTTGTCCGATTAACACGAAATTTAGCACAACGTATCAAACTGAGACTTGAATAACGTTATTGGGTTTTGTTGAAATTGGTGCAGATGCGGCCATAGCTTCCATATGTATTTCAAACAGGTGTCTGATTGAAATGGAATTTTTTACTGTGCGGCGTAAATCTATCATAGGTTGCAGAAAGACATGAATATATTCCTTCGAGGGAATATTGACATACAATTGTAAGGATACATAAGTACAATATACACAAAGTGGTGTATAGTCGGCCCCGTCCGACTTTACTTCTTTCCTTACTGGATTTTTATATTAAAATACTTATCTCATTTATTTTACATTCAACCCTATATACGCATATTTTATTTCACCGTATCCTATAAGGTATGGAATTCTATGAAAATTTAGCCATTTCCGTGCGTCTGTACATCTGTCATTATCATACTACCTTCGAAGGGTATCAATATACAAAACGGATCAAGGTCAATTTCGAAAATGAGCTATAACAGTCCACATTTAGACATAGTCCCATATAATGATTCATCCCAATTTTCGGTATTTAAACGATTCTCCGGTTGAGATAGAATTTTGGACAGACCACTGTGTTGCAGCATATCAAATGGTTTATTGCACAGTATCTCAAATGGGTCCAGATTTCCATATAGCTCCCATACACTGCCGATTTCATAAAAATGATACACCAATGAACCAAAGTCTGCCCGCTTGACATGCAATTTTCCATAGATTTCAGAATGGTTCAAATATTTAGATAGATCACATATATAATATCGATTGATTCTATTTAATGGTTCTCCAAAGATGCTATGTCTGTTCTATCTACCGTATATTATACATATGAGCATCTCTTGTATATACCCAAAGTGGTGAAGGGTATCATACAGTTGGCTCCTTCCGACTTTTGAATTTGCCTTACTGGTTCTAATCGTGAATTTGTCTTCATCCGCAGTGATTTCTTCTACCATATTATCCGTCTCTTTATTTCTTTGCATTCCAGGACGATCATGTTGGTGTTACTCTCTGTTTTGCCTCTTGTAATTTGAGTTTCATCCACGTCAGTCTCAGAAGGTTGGGTAGAAATTGCAATATACATGACTAAAGATACCAAGGCACCCACATTTGCAAGCAATTTATGCTCAGATCGCTGATCTCGTGTAAAAAAATTATCGACTTGCACCAGTACCACTTTTTCTTTCATATTCGATTTAGGGAAAGTCCTTCGTACTATGTTTGGGTTCATGAAGTATGAACCCCAAAAGTTCGGCGGCCAGTTTACCTTGTTACTGCTAGCATTATTTGTTGTATAAGAATAGAATGAGGATCGATTCATCCTATAAGCAAGCTGGTGACGATGGGAGACTGAGCTTACCGGTTTGATTTTCCAATACGTAAACGAAAAAAATTTAATTTATGTGACTCATTCGAAATGTACCACAGCCAATAATCAAGACATCCATTAAATAATATTTAATTTTCATTTCCAAATTTTATTACCTTTTCTCAGCTAATACTGAAAGATTATTTCTTCAATCATTTTATTGTCCAACAACAGCGGCAAAAAAAAATTCGAGAATGACAAAATGTTTTTATTTCTTTTCAAAAAATAGAAAAATTGGCTAAATGAAGAACCTTGCGAGGGAAAGCATAAGAAGAATGTCATAAAAAAAAACGTAACCTTAGAAACAAGTCGCCACAATTGTTAGCAACCTTTACTCTCTCACTGTGGCCCTAATCACGTTTTCCAATGTTCGACGAAATTGTATGTCGTCATTTTATGGGATTTCCTTTTGCTATTTGTCCTCAGATGGCCTTCATCTTATGGTTTTTGGTGCTGGTGTTGGTGGTAATGTTGTTGATGTTTTCCTTCGTATTGTCGTTGTTGTCATTTCTGTCAACAATATGACAGAAAATACTTTTCGTTTGTTGATGCCACAGCTCTCCCTCGCTCTGGTGTTCAATATTTTAAACGAATTACATTCAAGACAGAAAAAAATTGTTTTGTCCTCAGGGAGTGCAGTTAGAGTGCCAATGGCAATATAACCAATATGGCCGAATTGAAAGAGCCGATGAGAATTACCTAAAATAAATGGGAAGAGTGATGTGTTTTGGCATGATAAAAAATAGGAGATATTTTTGTAGAATTCATATGAAAGAAGGTTGAAGACACTATGGCGACGTAGAGATCTCAGAGAGAATGCTACAAATAATTGTAACATGCTTACTAATAAAAAATACTACCCTTTTTCCTTTTGATGAGCGGCAAAAAGATAATAAAATATTTTTATATTGCCTTGATAAAACTAAAGGAAATGAAAAATACAAAACCAGAAAGAAACAGAAAAATAAATAAATAAAAAGGACACATCAACATCGAAGTAAAACTTTTTTCATTACATCCTTCTTGTCGTGTTGTTGAATTTTATTTCGATTCTTTTTTTTATGTTATTACAGTTTTTGATGCTCCCGCCTATAAACTTTGGAAAGTAATGCCTGATTGAATGTCTATGTACAAATTTTGTTGTTAAAACGTCTTGTCACTTCGATAGAAGAGGCATAAAAATAAAAAACAAAATACTTTTATTTACTTTCAAATTATGTTTGTACAAAAATAAGAAATTAAATTTAAATTAGACACTGTAACAAATGTGAAATCTTTTCGAAAGTATAGATGCTAATTTTTGAAAGATTGCAATTTAATTCTTGAGATTTTCACTTGAAATTTTGTAGAGACATTCTTTAATCAGTGTAGATTCGAATTATATCAACAAAAATTTTGACCCCGAGAATGGGGGGGGGTCCCCTTAATAGAAATTATTGGGTCTACAATCCGAAACCCATTAAGGAAATATCATGCATCCAATTTCCACCTAATCAAAAATTTTGTATATAACCCGCATTGAAATTTAACAATAAATAAACATTTTTAATTTTTATGATCCGTATCCATCTAGTGGTATATCGTAACATATCAATCTGCCCTATATTAATTTCGCCCCCCATATTCATTTTATCTTTGTAATTTAATCATCAAACTTAATGTTATATATTATTATCCCACAAATATAAATACCTACATATTTTTGTATACCACAAGCAATGCAAAAGTGCATTTGTTAATTTTCCAAATACTCGTACATACATATAATATATACTCATCGCTAGTACATATCGAACTGGAGCGGCAACTGTGTAATTATTTTGAATACCCAGTTATCATTGCATTGCATATATGCAAACGAACATTACACTCGTAATTATATTTATGTGCGGCATGTAGTGCAGATGTAATCTCATTAAAATCCAATAAGTTAAATTATATCCATTATTATCGGCTGATGTTGCAACATGCTTCGGCAATGTTGTTGCCAATGATGTTGCTGATGACAATGATATAAGGACTTGTACACAATAAGAAATTTGGGGATTTTTATAAACCCAAAAAGCCTCTCCGATGTCAGGCCACACAATTAGATGGTATGGTCATTATGGACATTTTATATATACTTGATCCGATATATAAGAAGGTTCTTGTGAACTGAATGCGGTTGTATGTGTAAAATATCGTGTTATTTTGTATTATAGGTTTGTGTGCCCAGAAGTTTATAACGCCGTGAAATATTGGTCCACGTTTTAGTACACCGACTAACATATCTCAACAAACTGAGTCCATACAGACACGTATGTGTGTCGTCTGTCCATTATAATTTGTTAACACGATACATGCCACAAACAATCGTCACGAAATTTTGCATGTAAGACGGGTTCTGGCCAAGGAAGACACCTATTGTTTCTGATAAATATCGGTTAATATTTATGTAGGAAAAACTTTAGTGCTGTCAGTTTTTCTGGTCGCTCTGGTCAATAAATTTTACATAACAGTTTCATGAAGATCGATCAATATTTAGTGGGCAAATAAATAAGTAGTGGTTTATAAACCAGTGAGAGGAGTAGTTTAGTCGGACGGGGCCGACCATACGATACCCTACACAACTACCACGGAACTCTAACTTTCTGTGAAAGTTTATTCCGAGTCTGGGCAATATTTCGTGATATTTGCACCCTCTTGCTCGATTAGAGGTCAACAACAACTCTTCCTTACACTGGCATATTTTCCGAACATTTGTAATAATCAATACAGCTCTTCTAATTACACTGTGCGACAAATTTGAATATTTTTGATAATTACCGGGAAATTCCAACAGATTATGAAAGAGGGTCTAAAAAAAGAAGACACGTGTATCGGGGTTTTGAAAGTTTACGTCGGGAGTTAACCTAAAAAGGGGTACAATATTCCCCCTTTTCTAGAATTTTGATAATTTTCGAATTATGATTTCTTGAAATCCTTGCATTTTAGGTATATATTGTCTTCGGTAATATTACTGATGAAATATCGAGGAATATTTTGGTATGCAATTTTAACCCTCAACCGACTCATTAAAGAGGTCTTTTCGGTCCCATTTTCGAGGAGTGATTGAAAACTCATTAAAAACGGGGTTAAAGCTGCTCAGAATATTCTACAGAAATGTGCGCCATAATGTTTTCTATAAGTCTCAGAAGAGACTAAAACTCAAAAATCAGCCTAAACGTCTAAAATCTTAAATTAAAAAAACTGATTTAAGGGTTAATATCGTACTTATTACTAGTTTTTACCCATTTTTCCCACAAGATGTCGTTTTAGAAGGATGGTACAAGGGACAAAAATATTCTCCATCAATTTTTAGTATAAGTCACTGAACAGGAGATATCTGTATATATAATGTATATACCGAATATATAGTCATATATTTTGAACCATAAATTCAAAATGTTCTTGTATTTTTTGTAATTTGAATTGTGGGTCGACCGATAGAATTGGAATCCTGAAACTTGTATTTTGGATCACTGTGGTCGTGTAGGTTTGGGGTAAGTAAGAGGTTTTGGAAATTCAATCTACTGTGTACTAAATTTGGTACAATTTGAATTGTGGGTGTACCTATGGAGTTGGAATCCCTAAACTTGTATTTAGAATCACTGTCGGGGTGTACGTTTGGTTTAAGTAGGAAGTTTTGAAAATTCTATTACTAAATTTGGAACAATTTTAATTGTGGGTGAATTAATAGATTTGTGGGTGAATTAATGAATTTGGAATCATTGTGGGAGTATAGGATCGGGCTATACAGGAAGTTTAGTTAAATGGTTGAGGACTTATGGAAATAATGTGTGCAAATTTGGATTTGGGTGAACCTTTAGAGCTCGAATAATAAAATTTGGTACTAAATGGTACTCTAATTTATTTATGGTCGATATTAATTGTTTTTTCTGACATATGCAGTTTTCTCTGAAAATAAAATAATATGTTAATACATTTTGAAATATTTCCCACATTCGCTAACGAAGCTGCGGGCATATGCTAGTTGTGTATATACGAACAAATTTATTAGGGAAGAACGTAAATGGGAAGTCCAGTAATTTGGCCTTCAGAGTTCTTGTTGGCTGAAACACTTCTATCAGACAAACTCTAGTGTTGGCTCATGTCTAACTGATCCTTATAGAATGTTTCAATTTTTGACATATCCCCTCATTAAGTCCCAGCCCAATTTTTGCTATGCTGAATGCTTTATCCAAAGGCATTCCTCTCAGGACCGCTTTAGACATTTAGCGTCCGTTTTCCGAACGGTATGCACTAATGGGTTAAAATTCTGTGAAAAAAAGTTTCTTATATATTTTTTTATATGTTGGTGTTTTATATATTAACATTTTCTCCGTGTATGCTGTTTCAATTTAATATTTTAGATTTACTTTACACGTTGAATGGAAACGGTTACATTTCATTGGCTTTTTTCAGTTTTCTTTCTTGCGATCAATATTTTAATTGTCAGCTGTGTCATTATCCCCAAGCACTCAAAATGTATCTACAGAGGAACATGTGACATTTTATGTGGGGCCATGAAGAAGTTTTAAATAACCAATGTGTGATAACAATTTTGAATATTTTATTGCAATAATTCAATCTTTCAAATAATAGCGTTCCCAAAAAATTCAATTTATTTTAATTAAAACTACTTGTAATTTTTACAATCTTCATTTCATTTAAGTAATTTATTTATTATTCATTAGCAAATTGATTGGATTTATTTTCTTATAATTTCAAATACATAAAAATAAGCTCATCAATAACAGAAAATAATGGACTTATTTTCATTAGTTCTGCTTAAATAGTCAAGGAATATGAAATGTTTTTTACCCGATTACAATTCAAAATAAATCCCCACGCCTTTATGACTACATATATACAATGTAAATGAGTGTATGTAAATGTGTTTCATTAGTAAATACAAATCAATAAAGACTAAAGTGAATTATTTATAAAATTTTAAAAATTAAAGTAACAAGTTTTATGGAATAGGTGATCTGATCACTGTACATAACTACATCAATATAATTTCGAAAAATGCGTAACTTTATTATTGATTTACTTATAATTGAATGTAAACATTTTTCTCATGTTTCTGGTAGAAGTTCACTTATTGACTTGTTCATTTTGCCATTGATCTGATGACAAACAATTCGATTAACATAAAAATAGCTTAATTGTTACTTTTATCGTAATTATTATTTCACCTGATGTAATTTCAACAAATTTATGTTGTTTTAATGTCTTTCACTAATTGTTAAACTTTAATCACATTCACAATATTTTACGGATTACTTAATTGCATGCATTAACTTTCGCTAATTAAATACCCTCATTGTTTTATAAAAAAAGTCAACAACAATAAGAATATGGATTAAAATATCATATTTAAGAAATCATAAAAAATAAGAATTTTCGATTTAAGGTGCATCATTTAATTAACTATGGTAGCAGGCCTACATACCCGGAAACTATTACGAAAATTTATTAATGTCCGTTAGAATCGGAAAGTCAGATTACCTTTCGCGAAATTAGAATTCCAATTAGATTACTTACTTACTTAACTGGCTTGTGGCAGAACTTTCGTTCCATAAGCCGAGCATAAAAAAGATTTCCAGGCGCGTCTGTCTTTTGCCCAGTTTTTCCAATTTGAAAGACCATATTCGGCAATGTTTTCCTCCAATTGGTCTTTCCATCTTATTCTTGGCATTCCCCTTCTGCGTGAACCATCAGCTGTTCGCTTTCATATGCCTTCTGGGCTGAGGCATATTCATACATTCACACAACATGACCTAGCCAACGTAGTCGCTGCAGCTCAGTACGTCTTACAATGTCGTTGTCCGAGAATAGCTGGTTAAACTCATGGTTCATTCGACGGCGATATTCACCGTCAACGCAGATCGGCCCATAGATCTTTCGGAGAATTTTTCTCTCAAACACTGCAAGAGCTGCCCATCAGCTTGCGCAAGTACCCATGCTTCAGATCCATATAGCAGCACGGGTAGTATCAGCGTCTTGTAGAGTGTGAGTTTGGTCTGACGGGAGGTGGCCTTGCTTTTGAGTTGTTTGCTCAGACCACAGTAGCATCTGTTGGCCATCACTATCCTTCTCCGAACTTCAAAACTGATGTCGTTCGTTTTGCTTATGGCGGTACCAAAGTATATAAAATCTTTGACTACCTCGTAGCTGTAGTTCTCAAGTTCCACAGTTGGTCCGAGTCAACTGGACGTCTTGCGCGTTGATACCATCAGCTTGGTCTTTTCGCCATTTCTGTTCACTTTTGCCTCTCGTATGACCTTTTCCGGTAGGATGTTAAAAAGGTCACTGTCACCTTGTATGAATCCTCGTTCTGTATTAAAGGGATCCGATAACTCCTTTCCAACTTTAACGGCTGATCTTGTGCCAGTTAAAGTTATCCTACATAGCCGAATTAATTTTGCAGGAAAGACATGGTTTTAAACACCTCTGAACGGATAAGAATGTCGAATGCGGCTTTATAGTCGACGAATAGGTGGAATGTGTCGATGTGTTTTTCGTGGGTTTTTTTTTCCAGGATTTGACGCCACCATTTGTACATCATTTACTTAGAATCGGGAGAAAATATGTCTAAATCTGAACCGATTTCAACAAAACTTGCCACACGTTATGCTATAGTAACTTCAGTACGTTGTGCAAAATGTTGTGTCAATTTTGTGTTGTGTGTTTTGTGTGGCAATCGGTCTTTAGTGCACAATTTACATAAAATCGGACGAAAATATATATGGGATCTATATCTAAATCAAAACCGATTTTCACGAAACTTAGCACAAATCATTCTAGACTTACTTTAGTACGCTATGTCAAATTTTGTGCAAATCTAAAGATATATAGGGAGTTTGATGCACCATTTACCTAAAATCGGACAAAACTATATATGGGAGTTATATCTAAATCTGAACCGATTTTTACGAAACTTTACACACATCATCGTAGAATTAATTTAGTACGCTGTGCCGAATTTCGTGCAGATCGAAAGATATATAGGGACTTTGGTACACTATATACATTAAATCGGACTAAAATATATATGGGAGCTATATCTAAATCTATACCGATTTTCAGGAAACTTAACACACATCATTCTAGACCTAATTCAGTACGCTATGCCAAATTTCGTGAAATTTAAAAAGCATATTGGTACGTTGGTGCACCATTTACATTAAATCGGTCGAATATATATGGGAGCTATATCTAAATCTGAACCGATTTAACCAAATTTCAATAAGGTTCGTCCTTGGGCCAAATAAGTGACCTGTGCCTGGATCATAAACGTGACCTTCACTTTGTTTACAATTTAACATGGACAGACAGACGGACGGACGGACATGCATAAATCGACTTCTATGAATATCATCAAAAAGAACCATGTGTCTATCTCGTTTCCTTTTGCCTGTTACAAATATATGCACAAACACATAATACCCTGTACCACAGTGTGGTATGTGTGTGTGTGTACCACAGTGTGTGTGAATTGAGTCTAGAATGATGTGTGCTAAGTTTCGTGAAGGTCCGTTCTGATTTAGATATAGCTTCCATATATATTTTCTTCCGTTTTTACATATATAGGGCACCAAACTCCTTATGTTTGTCCGATTAACACCAAATGTTGCACAACGTATCAAATTGAGACTTGAATGACGTTATTGGGTTTTGTTAAAATTGGTGCATATACACCCGTAGGTTCCATATGTATTTCGAACGGGTGTCTGATTATGCAGACGTCTAAGTCTGCCCGAAGGAAATTTATCATAGGTTGCAGATGGACATGAGTATGTTCTTTCGTGGCAACATTGACAAACAATTGTAGGGATACATATGTACAATATACCCAAGTGGTGAAGGGTATCATGTAGTCGGTCCAGTCCGACTTTACTACTTTCCTTACTGTTTTTGTTTGGTGCATTCTGTTGTGAGTTACAAGGTGTTGAAAATGTAAGTGAACAAAGGGAAAATTGGGTACATTTTACAGTTTTTCTTTGACAAGGGCGAAAAAACAAGACAAGCGCTAAAATTGTGAATGATGTTTATGGTTGCAATAATTTGCAATTCTGGTTTCGTAGATTCCGATCAAGAATTTTTGATTTTAAAGATGTACCTCGTCGACAATGTCGATAAACTCGGAAAAATGATCGAAGTTGACCGGCATATTAGCAGTCGTAACATCGCCCAGGAGCTAAAAATCGATCATAAAACTATTTTAAACCATTTACAAATGACAAGAAACGGCCAGAATTGGCCAACAGGAGCATTGGCCACAAACATCTGCAGTGGCTCGCCAGAAACTTCGGGAGCTTGGTTGGGAAGTATTAATTTATCCGCCATACAGTCCGGACTCGGAACCAATCGATTATCATATTTTTCTTGCATTGCAAAATTTCTTTAATGACAAAAATTTGGTATCTAGGGAGGATTGTGAAATTCGACTACTAGAGTTCTTTGCAAACAGAGAGCAAGACTTCTATGAGAGGGGCATTATGAAGTTACCTTTAAAAAAGCATACAACAAACCGGTGCATATTTGGCCCAAATTGGACATTCCGCAGCATGTTCAATATAAAAATAATTAATTTATTTTTCCCTAACCTAATATGTTTCCTTATATCCTTTTGAGAATATGCATAGAATCACTTTCTGAGTCGATTTATGCATGTCCGTCTGTCGGTCTATCCATGTTAAATTGTAAACAAAGTACAGGTCGCATTTATGATCCGAATTGGATGAAAATTGACACAGCTCATTTATTTGGGCCAGGGTCAAACTTTATTGAAATTGGAAAAATCAGTTCGGATTTAGATATAGCTCACATATATATTTTTGCCCTATTTAATGTAAATTGTGTACCACAGTCGCTATATGCACGAAATTAGGCATAGCGTACTGAATTATGTCTAGAATGATGTGTATTAAGTTTCTTGAAACCCGGTTCAGATTTAGATATAGCTCCCATATAAATTTTCGTGCGATTTATTGTAAATGGTGCGCCAGGATCCCTATATATATTTGATTTGCACGAAATTTGGCATAGTGTGCTGCAATTGAATTAATCTCTGGAGTGTCGTTGAAATTGCTTTAAATTTAGATATAGCTCCAACATATATATTTTTGTATCAAATCCCTAAATACCCGAAGTTTCTAGCTATTCACTGCAGATGTGTATGGATCTTCAATGATAAAAAATTGATATCTAGGAGGATGGTGGAAATTGAATACTAGAGTTTTTTTGCAAATACCTTTAAAATGGCAACAAATCATACAACAAAACAGTGCATATTTGGCCCAAATCGGACATTCTGAAGCATGCTAAATAAAGTAATTGGGATTTTATTTTTTTTTAATTTTTCACCAAACTAATATAATACACTGGTTTTCATTATTTTTTGAAGTGCCGGAAAACTGTTACAGTGAAAAGAGAAACAGTTTTGAGAAACAGAAAACAGTAATCATTATTGAAGTGTTATACCCAAATGCAGGCCGATATAGTTCATTCTCGAAACTGAGATCCTAGTTTTTTATCCCGATATCCTCGGAAGGTAGAATGATTAGAACAGATGGCTAAATCGTCAAAAGCAAACTTCATACACGAAATATATATGGAAGCTATGTCTGCATCTGCGCACTTTCAACGAAATGCAAAAACATCATTCTAGTCTCAATTTGATTGCGTTGTCCTGGTGGAGCACCGCACCTTTCCTGTTGGCCAATTGTGGCCGTTTCTGGGCAATTGTTATCTTCAAACGGTCCAGTTTGCTTTGTGTAAAAGAGTTATACGGTCGATGTTTAGCTCCTGGGCGATGTTACGACTGCTAACATGCCGGTCAACTTCCATAATTTCTCCGATTTCATCGACATATTCATAATGGATTTCTTTTGCCCCAACCTAATATTAGAAGAAAGGATGTGATTATGGTAATCCAACATTTACACTAACCGTTAAACCAGTTAAAACCTGTATAGGTCACGAAGCTAGGAAACCCATAAGTTAAAAATGTGGAATTCGTTCTATATGAGAAAATATTTGATGAAGACATTACATATGATTTGATCCATAGTTGTTAAAAATCAAGGCCACATTTACTTCCCTATCTACCCTTTATTTGTGTTTGATCAAAGTATTACGCGCAATGTCAAACTTATATCGGGGAAAGATATCGTAAGATTCAGGACTTTTTATAACCTTTACCACACTGCACTAAAGGGTATTATCCATGCTTATCCTTTCTAGGATAAGCATGGATCACTTTTAGATATAGCTCCTATATACATTATGCGAAGTTTTGTTGAAATCAAAGGTAAACCAAACTGGCAAGCTTTGAGAACAAATTATTGGTCCAGGTTGACGTACGAAAAATTTTTGAGAAAAATGTTGATATTCAAATATTGCTCTAATAAATTTCCCCCCATTCTATGTAAATGGTGCACTAAACATCTTAGTTTTTCCGATTGGGACGATTCATACAAATGGTACACCAGAGAACCCAAGAGTGGCCGATTGACATAGTTTTCAGATTAGTGTATGTATGGGTCGTTTTAAATAAGTTAAAATATTCATGTAGATCCAAATATGCTATATCTGTTCTACAGGGTTGCCCATATTCGACGGACCCATCGGGCAACGCCATAACTTTTGACAGAGATGACACATCGCTTAATGTCATACCGCGTTTGAAGCGTCAGTCCAAGCAAATTTTTACCATGAACCAATACACGCCACGCAAGCGCTCTGAAATAGTTGAAATTTACATTCAACAGAGGAAGTCAATTGTGAAAACTCAACGTGCTCTTAAAACATTAAAAAATGGGAGAAGTGCGCCTTCTAAGAACACCATTAAGCGTTTATACGAAAATTTTCGACTGGTAAGGCTCTTTCTAATCCGAAGAGGCCATATAAAAGTCGACCAAGGCGATCGGCCGAGAATATCGCTGACGTACGAGCCAAGAACATCCCAAAAACGCCGTTCTCAGCAGTTGGGCATGGCTCGATCCACTTTACAATGGATTATTCGCATTGATTTGCATTTGTTCTCCTACAACATTCAATTGACGCAAAGAATGTTGCCTGCGGACAAGCCTCGTCGATTGGAATGGGCCCAAAGAGTCATCGAAATGTCCGAAGATGACGAGAAATTTTGGAACAAAATTATCATGTCCGATGAAGCCCATTTCACATTGAATAAGACCGTAAATAAGCAAAATTGCCGTTTTTACGCCACTGAAAATCCTCATTAGATTCAAGAAGTGCCTCTTCATGACGAAAAAGTCACAGTCTGGTGCGGCGTTAGTGCGAAAACGGTCATTGGGCCGTTTTTCTTCCAAAATGAAAATGGCCATGCTGTTGCCATCAATCAGGAGCGTTATCGCGACATGATGACCAATTATTGATGTGATGCCAATTATTCGTCAAAAGCGTATGAGGCAGTTCTGGTTTCAACAAGACGGCGCTCCACCGTCGCATAACAATCGATTTTCTGAAGAATTTGTTTCCGGGCCGTTTGATGTCGAAAAGTGGTGATTTGGACTGGCCACCGCGTTCGCCCGATTCGACGCCGCCTGACTTCTTCTTGTGGAGATATTTGAAGTCAAAGGATTACGTTAAGAAGCCAAGGACCGTAGAAGAGCTTAAGGACAACATTCGTAGAAAAACAATGGAAAATGCAGTAAAAAGGGCACAATACGTCATCAACGCCAGAGGCGGCCATTTGAGAGATATCATATTCAAAAATTGATGTAAACAAATCTACTTGGAACAAATTAAATGGTTAACATTGCCAACCGCCAAATTTTTATTTTTTTGTTTGACTTAAAAAAAAACATGGGTCCGTCGAATATGGGCAACCCTGTATATACAGAATATTGTACATAGGAGCATATCTTGCATGTAAGGATATCATACTGTCGACCCCATCCGACTTGGTTTAAAAATATTTTCAAAAATATATTAGTAAAGTCATTCCAATCTCCTGTGTATGAGCAGTGACTTGTATAGATATCCTTCCTGTTTCCTACACCATGTATATGCTAATCATATTTCCAGTCTTTAATTACAGCTGCTAAATCTATAAACACCAATTTATTTATCTTCT
This sequence comes from Musca vetustissima, assembly GCF_032173495.1. NCBI lineage: Eukaryota > Metazoa > Arthropoda > Insecta > Diptera > Muscidae > Musca > Musca vetustissima. The sequence continues at coordinate 28,384 of NW_026880190.1, forward strand.
CCAAACGCCATTTTATTTTCCTTTACAAAGAACATTTGTCACAAATTTAATCTGATTAAAAATGGTTTTCTTAAATACACAAAATTCTCAATAAATAATTCGTAAGTTTTCCCATGTAAATAAAAACGAAATACAAAAAAACTTTTTAATACGCACTATTGTCTTTTGCGGTTCTTTGCCAGTGTTCCTTCGTTTAAATCCATCATTCTCGAGTGTAAAGGATTTATAGCTTCTTACGAAGCCAGTTGAGAAGTACATTTGTTTATCTGTCGACTTGTCGCTTTGTCTACTTACTTTGTTGTTTTAGTTTTTTGCATTTCTTAAGTAATGCGCAAAATAAGAAAGAACAACAAAAACGAGATGAACGAAACTTCCGACTGTCAACTCTGCAACACAGTAGAACTATTTCTTTAAATACATTTTCCATAAATCATGCCTAAAAATTAGTTTTGTTTTTCGTTTCTTTCTTAGATTTAATCCAAGTGCGGTTGTGTGCGTTTGTTCGGCTGTTACGACAGTTGGCTGCCTAATATATTTTTGTTCGCTTACAGTGATGTCCTCAACTTTACACATTAACGAAGATACATTGCAGTTGGAGTAAACCAACTATCTGTCATGTTGCGGCTGCATGCATGCCTCGACTGTTTGTCTGTCCCAGCTTCAATGTGTCGCTCGATCTTTCTCCGTCTCTCCCTGTCTGCCCCCAAGCATTGCAGAAATTCTTTTAACCCTTCTGTAATGGGGAGGTCTTTTTCTAACTGAATTTTATGGATGTTAGTATGCTACAATCGTTTATTAGTGTAATTAATTTGGCAATCAGGCTTGAGACATATAAAATAAATAAAAACAAGTGAAAAAGGCGTTAAGTCTGGGCCGAACTTTGGATACCTTCCACCATAGGTATACTGATAATTACTTGAAATGAAAATATGGGGAACGTACCAACACGTATACCTATACCTTATGCCTAATGAGGGTGTATACACTTTGATACAGGGAAAAATGTGCCTCATCAAAATAGGTCTATAGTTAGATTGAACAAATGAGCAAGACCAAAATTCTGAACCAAGC